>NW_021135905.1:0-539 GCF_004193835.3 Ostrinia furnacalis | reverse complement strand
ACTTCAAAAGTCATAATAAATCATCGCTCTTGAATTTTCTCGAGTCAATTCCATTTTCTCAACGACTAAACAAGTTTGACAAGACCTTGTGATACGACCGAGAATCTTTTTTTAAATAAATAAATGGTATACGATTTTTGAAACCCTGGAGTTTGCAATTAAATAGATTTTAATATGACTGGAACAGTGGAAATATTCCATTCCCGATACTTTTAGTGCAGCCCTCGTAATAGATCTACTGATCGCGTTCGAAGCACCTGTGCGGCGCTAAACGCATCACAACATGCAACGAGACAATGGGCCAACTATCCGGCCGCCGGATATCCGGCTATCCGGCCTAGTAGCAGGCCGGATATCCGGTATCCGGTATCCGGCCAAATCACTATCCGTTTCATCTCTAATGTATTTACAAAAAAAAAAAAAGTATTTAAGTATGTTTATATCCGTTGTCTAGTACCCATAGTACAAGCTTTGCTTAGTTTGGGGCTAGCGGCGTAGTGTAAAATGTCCAAGGATATTAAATAAAAAAAAAAAAAAAA
>NW_021135904.1:0-76710 GCF_004193835.3 Ostrinia furnacalis | reverse complement strand
AAAAAAAAAAAAAAAAAAGAACGGCTGAACCGATTTAGCTGAAAATTGTCAGGGAGGTAGTTTAGAGCCAGGAGAAGGACATAGGATACTTTTTATCCCGTTCGAAATAAATAAAAAGTCTGCTTATTTATTGCCATTAAGGCGGAACAAAGTTCGCCGGGTCAGCTAGTATCTATATGTTACGGCTAAAGATAGTTGTGAACATAAACTTAAGATTAGCCGGCTAAACTTAAGTTTATCTTCGAGAAGCAGCTAAAGTTCGATAACATGTTAGTTTGCGTCGTAATATACCATCTTTAGCCGGCTAATGTGCACATTAGCCAAAACGAAACGGCTAAAAATGTATTCGATGGGCGCGCCAGGCCGGCGGAGGGCTTAAGGGGGCGGTGAGGAGACAACGCGCTCGCAGTTTTATTTTGTAATTTTAAATACTTACAGAAGATTCAATTGTAATGAACAAATGGTTCCTTATTATTTTATTTGAATGATTAGGTAGATATTGTTTTAAGTGATTAATATTTTGTTATTGTAATAATTGTAATTTTGAAAGTGATTATTTTTTAACACGTTCCGCCGCGGTAACGGCATATACAGTAAAGGTGGAATTCATTCATATTATCGCAATACCGGTCTCGCCGTTTTCACGAAAATCAATCTAAAAATCACTACGGCAACAACCGTCGATTTTACATTAGTTTCATAGAGAGCAGACATGTTGTTGCAAAATATTGTGAACAACAGTACGGGTATAGGTGTACGAAACATTTGTATGAAGATTGTTAGTGTCATAGTGGACTGGAGTACAGCGTCGGAACGTGTTAATAAAGTTTTCGTGTCAAAATAGTAAACATTATTACATTGTTTCCTTTTCCATTTATGTAGGTATTCAAAATTACAATTATTACAATAACAAAATATTAATTACATAAAACAATATCTAGGTACCTAATCATTAAAATAAAGTAATAAGGAACCATTTGGTCATTACAGAATCTTCTGTAGGTAGGTATTTAAAATTACAAAATAAAACAAAATAAAACTTCTTCAGTGTTAATTACTTAAAACAATGTCTAGTCACAATTGTTAAATAATATGGAGCTAATCGTTGTCTCCCCACCGCCCCCTCAAGCCCTCCGCCGGCCTGGCGCGCCCATCGAATACATTTTTAGCCGTATCGTTTTGGCTAATGTGCACATTAGCCGGCTAAAGATGGAATATCATGACGCAAACTAACATGTTATCGAACTTTAGCTGCTTCTCGAAGCTAAACTTAAGTTTAGCCGGCTAATCTTAAGTTTATTTTCACACCTATCTTTAGCCGTAACATATATAAAAGAAAGTCGTGTTAGTTACTTCGCTTATAACTCAAGAACGGCTGAACCGATTTAGCTGAAAATTGTCAGGGAGGTAGTTTAGAGTCAGGAGAAGGACATAAGATACTTTTATCCCGTTCGAAATTAAAAAAAAGTCTGCTTATTTATTGCCATTAAGGCGGAACAAAGTTCGCCGGGTCAGCTAGTAAAACCTATAACGAAGGAAGTTGCAGTGTACTCAGCATTAACATAAAATAAAAAAATATTTGCATAAAATGCCTGTAAGACATTCAGGAAGTTGTAGTAATCAGTTTATTTATTGTCTAGTTAATTAGTGTCTAGAAACTGTTTTGACTTGTTATTATTGTTTTTGCTCCGTTTCCTCTGAGAGTGAAACTTGGAATAGTTTTTAATTTTCGTTTCACTCCGGACATGGTGAAGACAGCGCAGAAGTGCGCGGGCGCACGACGAGTCGGTTAAATAATAATTATTTATTTATTTCGAATCAGAATAATCCATATTTGTGTAAGTAACAATAAATTACTTAAAACTTAGGTTTAGACCAGCGGTTCCCAAACTTATTTTGTCTACTGCCCACTTTGAGAATAAATTCTTTTTAGCGCCCCCATTTGTAGTCGAGTGTCGAGTGCTCAGTCGGTGTCTAAGAGTCTAGCTCTTAGACACCGACTGTAAATGACGCCTTTAAATCCGACCTCTAGTAAATGACGCCTCCCAAGCCTCTACACAACGTCCCGATTTTTTTTTCTGGGTCTCTTACCGCCCCCCTTTAAGCCTGCAGCGCCCACAAGGGGGCGTTATCGCCCACTTTGGGAAAGACTGGTTTAGACCTATAAAGCTCGGTTAGTAAACAATAGAGTTTTGTCAATTTTTATTATAGAGATCTGAGAGTTGTATTAGCTCTCCGTTAGTGCTTTAAGAATGCTGTTATGACTATCTCTCACTCTTCTTAGCAGAGAAGCCGTTTTCTTGCGTATGATCGTTAAAGCACGCGTTATTCGGGCGTTCCTCTCGCGCTGAAGTTTTATGGTCAGCCACATATAGTGCACTTTTACTCACTTTCTACTTCGCTTCATGTCGATAAATGACCAGTTAGTAACTGCAATTTTTCTATATACCGTAGCTACCCTACATGTTTGTTAAGATATAATGAAAGACATAACTGCCTCACAATAGCAATAGAAAATCAAAAAGAAAGTTCGATCTCTTAGATACTGAGGCGTTAAGACAAAGAACTCGTTATTCTGAGTCTGATTAAACGATGTTCTTATCTAATAACAGATATCAATTAGATAGAAAAGAGTTATTGATAGTAAAAACGGCAATCACTTTGGAAACAACGAAATCTATAGAAATTGTTATTCCCGCAAGCCTTTCGCGTGTATATGTATACGACCTTCACCTTTTTACTCGTGTGATTAGTATCGAATCAATTTTTCGATTCATTTCAAATAGCATTCGACGAGTCATCACCTATTATATCGCCGAATCATTGACCATTTCGGCATTATTACTTCTTAATGAAGCTAATGTAGCAATGATATATGATATACTAACAATATATCATACGAATAGCAATATTGAAAATTAATTACCTGAGCTTAGTAAATCGAATAGCCAATTTAACCAAACGATGGGTTTTGCCAGTTAACTGGATGCAAATACGTTTCCGTTAATGGCTAATCAAGAGTTAAATGCAAATTAACAAATGCGGATTGTGGAGTTGGAAAATTAAGTTGTAGAACTGTAACGGACCAATGATTCCAGTGTATTTTGAAATTCTATTTACAGTAACTAATTGAAACGTAACTTTATGTGTTAATCAGACAAAAAAATAGTAGGAGGTTTCCTCAATACATCGCTCAGCATGATACAACTTATAAAAGTAAGTAAGTAGTACTTGCCTTTGGAAGTAATAGAGCTTTCGGCACTGTACTAATTAAATAAATATAAGTAAACAAATAGTTATATAAATTCTTAAAACCTCCCCAATACTTACAATGGTTTGTGTGAGCGTAGGGTGACTAAGTATAATGATGACGACGTTTATCATGATGTTTTCTGGCACAATGCACAATGCAATTTCAAGTGATAAATTGTTTGTAGATCTAAACTCAATTTGCTCAGGCACCGGTGTTTAATTATCTCTGACAATTTGAAGTTATAAGGCTGTAACGTACGTATCACTGTTCTGGTTACACCGGTGCAGGTTGCCGTCTTACAACTATCCGGTAAAAGTGCGCCATCCGTCATGGTGCTGATGTTATGTGCGCTAACCATTTAACCTACTGTGAAACGAAAACGAACGAACGAATTATGTAACGAACCTTGACATTTCGAGTTTCATTCGTCGCGGATGTTTGATACTATGATACATAATTAACGCGAGGGAAACTGTCAAAGAAGCGTTAACCTCTGTGACAGGATACGAGCCAGTTTTACCAGTTTTAGCTAAGATACAGCTATGATTTTAATTGCGATCATTTCCTACTACACCTTTTTGTGTGTCAAAGTCGCAAATTACTGGTATCTAAGTATATTAGAAGCTTTAGGCTCTCTAATACCTAGTGAAAAGCAAAATAATGTTATAAAAAATGCAAATTCAAATTACATAAAATAGGCAATAAATGTTATGTCAAAGTTATATTCACGCATGAATAAAGAATAAAATACAAGTCTAAAAATAAAATTAACATCTCAAAAAGGCACACTATACTGCTTTCACTTCCTTAACTAGTCAAGACCAACGTGTATTCTAAAACCTGCTCACATCAGACCACACCTTTGACCCTGTGACGACAGACATAACATCTGATGGTGACTTATTCAATTAATTTTATTTGTCTATTGTTTTCCGGCGAATATTCGTGTCACATTATGCGTTATTGCATTCTGCGTTCCAAAGTTATACTGTGGAATGTAAATTAGGTACAATAGCCATTATTATTTCTTTATGGCAGTCATAAGTCTGTTCTGTAAATATCAATTTGATGCTAAATATGGTAGGAACTTGACTCTCCAAGTTTTGGTAAGGAATATTATGTACCTACAATTGTACTTACAGCTAATATTGTCATTTTCAAGAACCAGAACATTTTCTTACTATCTTACTAACGAATATTGGGACCTATTTATCTTTGATCTCAGATTGTAATAATTTGCATTACAAGCTTGGGAAATTATAACGCATTGTGTCCCTTTAAAGGTTTGTGACTCAGGTGTAAACTGGCCGAAATATGATTCATTTGGTTTTGGACAAGGTCCAAACAATGTTCGACCAACACCTAAGAAAATATCTCTACATTGTATTTTTACATTCGTTTCAGCGTTAACGATTTATTGTGTAGCTTTTGACATAACTTGTCCCCAATCATTAGTTGAATTTAGTTAGCAAGTTGCTGGAATATTGACGCGTACCTACTTTAATGTGCAATCCTTCGGAACGGGTATAACTATTTAACGGAATTCTTAATAGGCATTTGATAAGTAGGTATACCTAAATTATCAGATACGTATCCTACTAACCACTTTCAAGTTTTTTACATTGTTAGTACAATAAATAAGTAATAAATCTAATTAAAAAGATGCTTAATAATATCGCAATCTGTTCTGATTAGATTTTTAAATTTTAGTGGTACATAGGTACGAGTATATGAATTTCGAAATCTACTTTCAATCCGCGCCAGCTGCGATCTGAATTAACTGCTACAGTTCTTGCCATACCTATGTATTCCTATAAGTACCTATTTCGTTAAACCATTACGACGTAGTGTATACAGACCTAGCTGCATGCCAGTATCCACCAATGAACATCCATGGTCTTTTCAATAGGACTCAAATGTCCAGCGCCCCCATTAGGAAGAAACACAGCCCTGCTGATAATGATGATGATGCTTCTAAAGTGCCAACTAACCAATACCTATCTCTTGAATAACAGCGTCATATTCTGGGTTTTACTACTCCAGAGCATGACACATGCGGAGCGGTGGCCATTTTTGGTTCTAACTGTCTTGCACTTACATAACTGTGTTATATATTTTTTAAGTTGGAACCAAAATAAATGTTTTTCTTTCTCTCTTCCCTCCAGAGTGCGACAGCAGCGACTCGGGGCACCTGTACGAGTCGCTGGAGCCGGCGCCGGCGCAGCCACCCACCCCCGCGCCCCCCACCCCTATCGACGACGACTTTGATTCGTTCGACAGCGACACCGACTCGGATGAACATGATAAGGTAAGCCGCGACGAGCAACGGAGGCGTTTGAAAATAGCGCTAGTAAGAATGTATGGGAAAACGTCACTTTTGAAGTTAGCAAACGTGTCCTTCTTGTTCTTCTTCCTAGCAAACTTTAGCATGTTTTCGGCGGTTTCCATGGCGATCGCCATTTTGCTAACAATTTCTAACAGGCGCTATATTCGGCCAAACGCCTCTATTGAGTGTTTTCTACACTAGAAATAGTTTATTTGCACACAAAATGATTAAAATGACATAAAAAGAAAAAATCTATTTACCTAAACCAAAAAGTGTGCTTACAAGGTCCCTAACTCAGCATAAGTCGGAACTGACCATAGATAAATCCATAGAGATATAAAGAGATGCCAAATAAAGCGCTGAGTTCAAAACTCAAAGTAATCAAAATATGTACTAATTATCCACTGCGGTATCAGTAGGTACTAAACGTTCGAATAATCTTTAGTGTAGTAAAAGCAATGTAAACTATTTACACTATGACGTCGCTGCTGTCATCATTGCTTTCACGAGCAATGTGTTCTGTTTTTGGGCATATTGCTGCGACATCGGCCCCGCCCCCTTGTCACATCTCCCTTTAGTTTCTGTGATCTGTGGATAAATCTAAGGAGCTGAGTATAATATCAGATGCTGATTTTCAGCTACAGTTTGGAACTACTGAACCGATTTTAAACAGTAGAATACTTACATATCTAAATATATAAAAGGAGAAAATGACTGACTGACATATCAACGCACAGCCTAAACGGCTAAACGTAGGCACTTGAAATTTGGAAGGGACGTAGCTTAGGTACCGTAGAGGTGCACTAAGAAAGGAATTCCCGAAATTCCCACGGGAACGGGAGTTAGCGGGAAAAAACATTTGAAGGGGGTAAAACGGGATCCACACGTACGAAGTCGCGGGCGGCCGCTAGTATATTATACAGACCGAAATTATTGAGATTTGTAATCTCTTATCCGCATGACTTCACATCGAGCGAAAAAACAAAATTGTAATAAATGTGATTAAACCAATGAGTATATATGTATATCATTGTACGTATACATAATAACATAATTCAAGAAGATTTATTGTGTCAATTAGAAAAAAATAAAAAACACGCTTAAATAATGTTAATGAAAAATTAGTTATTTAATACAATTACAGATACTTACTTATTTTATTGTATGAAACAATAACAGGTATATTTATGTAGCTTAACTTTATATTTTGCCAGACCAATGCAATAACGATGCAAGTTTGTAAACAACAAAAACAATTTGCAATAGTTCGTAGACTTTAAACTTGGTTTAACCGATTAAATCGTTACTTCTGGGCCTAAACATTTTGTCAAGAACAAAGTATTCTACAAACACTATCTCTTTCTGATTGATTTTGATCCTTATGTCCATACTAGCTTTCCGCCCGCGGCTTCGCCCGCGTGGAATTTTGTCTGTCACAGAATAACTTTATCACGCGCGTTCCTGTTTCAAAAACCGGGATAAAAACTATCCTATGTCCTTTCCCGGGACTCAAACTATCTCTATACCAAATTTCATCAAAATCGGTTCAGTTGTTTAGGCGTGAAAGCGAAATAGACAGGCAGACTTTCGCATTTATAATATTAGTATAGATTATAATATCTTAACTGTCTTTTTCAGTCGTCGCCGCAAGCCCCGCCCTTACCCGCCTCCCGTCTGCCCTCGCCGCCCAGCGGAGGGCAGTACACACTGACTAAGATCGCCAGCGCCGCCCAGCGGAAGATGAGGCAGATCAAGCGCAACCTCACCAAGCGATATAGTGGTGGGTATCAAAAATTGGTGGCTTTAGAGCGAAAATAGCAGGGGTCAGACTGAAATTGGAGATAGATTAGACCAGGGATCTCCAAACTACGGCCCGCGGGCCATATGCGGCCCACCACTGCCATCAATTCGGCCCGCGACATCTTAAGATTTAGCCTATGTTTGCATAGGTGGGCAGAAAAGTTAAAAATGTTATGTCCCTTGCAACATACCGAAAAAAAATTATGGCAAGGCTTCAAAGTTTGGAGACCCTTGGATTAGACCATTCAGTTAAACGTAACTTAGCTGTTTTAAAAATAAAATATTAATAAACTGTACATACAACTTTTACTCCAATGTCATGTCAGTCTGGTAGTGTCACAGAATAAATAATGGTAGTGTGCTATTTTGGGTCAACCTGGGAGCTTCGCTCTTCGCACCATCTCTCTAGTGACTGACAGTGTATCGCTATTATGGTAGCTATTTTTGTAACTGGAATACGTCAGTGTATCTTGGTTTTAGAGGTGTGATAGATAGAGCTTACAGAATGTCTTTTGAGCTTCCAAATAACTAGCCGTAAAACAAAAATAAAAATAATCAAAAAAGTATTCCGATACCGGGAATCGAACCCGAGCCTCCTGGGTGAGAGCCAGGTATCCTAGCCACTAGACCATATCGGATATTGAGGTTGGGAGCGAAATTATTAAAGTGTCTAGTTTTTGCATGAAATCTCAAAATGTTTTTCAATATTATTAAATTGTTTTCATTATTTTTTTTTATTTTTAATAAAAACAAACGTAACGGGAGCAACCAGCAAACGTGATTCTCGACGCTTTATTAGCAATTCATAACAAAAAATATGAAGTAAAAAGGTTATTCCGATACCGGGAATCGAACCCGAGCCTCCTGGGTGAGAGCCAGGTATCCTAGCCACTAGACCATATCGGATCTTGGTAAAGACGTTTAAAAATAAGAAGGTTTTGGGATTCAAATCTTTGAACTATGTATATTTATATTTCTATAATCTTTTTATAAATTAAATAGTCGCAAAGTATTTTTTTTTCACAAGATAACAAGAACAAGACTGCCAAATAAATATTTCTAAAACCACAAAGATCGGAATTAAATTCATTCTCTTTTAAAAAAACTTTAGTAATTTTAAAATTCTCAACAGTGGCAATGGACGGCAAGCCGTTCAGCAAGACAGCAGCCTCCCAAAACGGCATCTACGATACGCCCAAGACCAAAGTCAAGGCGCCAATCTACGCCAACTGCGAGCGGCCTGAGATCCAGCACCCCTACAGCAACCTGCAGTTCAACGACACCCGCCCCGTCCTCAAGACTGACCGCAACGGATTCAAGGTAAGAACTAGACTCAAGACCAAAGCCAAGGCGCCATCTACGCCAACTGCGAGCGGCCTGAGATCCAGCACCCCTACAGCAACCTGCAGTTCAACGACACCCGCCCCGTCCTCAAGACTGACCGCAACGGATTCAAGGTAAGATCTAGACTCAAGACCAAAGCCAAGGCGCCATCTACGCCCGCGAGCGGCCTGAGATACAGCACCCCTACAGCAACCTGCAGTTCAACGATACCCGCCCCGTGCTCAAGACTGACCGCAACGGATTCAAGGTAAGATCTAAACTCAAGACCAAAGTTAAGGCGCCATCTACGCCAACTGCGAGCGGCCTGAGATCCAGCACCCCTACAGCAACCTGCAGTTCAACGATACCCGCCCCGTGCTCAAGACTGACCGCAACGGATTCAAGGTAAACACAAGCGGTAACTGGTCATCACCATCAGGTCGTTTAGTCTGCACTGCAGGGTGACGACTTTTTGTAGTTTATCAGAGAATGATTTGGCCTATGGTCCCCTCGCTGGCCACACGGGTTAGGGAGGTCTGGTGTTCGCATATTTCTCCTTTAGGGCCTTTCCTAAAACTCGCGTGGGTGCACAGAGCGGGTGCCTGTGGCGGGCACCTGCCTGCCCACCTATCTGCCCACCTATTTAATGCATGTTTTAGCGGATCCCGCACGAGTTTTAGTGGACGCCCTCATTCCCTCTTGCGACATCCACGAGAAGAATAGGGGTGGTCTAATATGACAAAGTAGAATATACTCTGCTCGAACTTCTCAGCACTTGCCAAATGTTTGTTTCTCGAAACGTTGGTAGGGTAAAAATTTATGGGTCATGTAAAAGCTTCTTCAGCTGAAGAACAACAAGGCACCGGGTGATGATGGAATCACGGCTGAGCTTTTGAAGGCAGGTGGAACGCCGGGCTCTTCAGAAGCTGTTCAATTCCGTCATCCTCGAAGGGAAAACGCCTACGACATGGCACAGAAGTGTGGTGGTACTCTTCTTCAAAAAAGGTGACAAAACCTTATTGAGGAATTATAGACCCATCTCACTTCTGAGCCATGTCTACAAGCTGTTTTCAAGAGTCATTACGAATCGTCTCGCTCGCAGGCTCGACGACTTCCAGCCTCCCGAACAAGCCGGTTTCCGAAAAGGCTTTAGTACCATAGACCACATACATACGCTAAGGCAGATTATACAGAAGACCGAGGAGTATAATCAACCACTTTGCCTGGCGTTTGTGGATTATGAGAAAGCCTTCGATTCGGTCGAGACCTGGGCAGTGCTACAGTCTCTCCAAAGGTGCCAAATTGACTATCGATATATCGAAGTGTTGAGGGATTTGTACAAAAACGCCACAATGTCGGTCCGCCTCCAGGATCGGGATTCGAAACCTATCCAGTTGCAGCGAGGGGTAAGACAGGGAGACGTCATATCTCCAAAACTGTTTACCACCGCCCTGGAAGATGTCTTCAAGCTTCTGGACTGGAACGGATTTGGCATAAATATCAACGGCGAGTACATCACCCACCTTCGATTCGCGGACGATATCGTAGTCATGGCTGAGACCTTGGAGGATCTAGGCACAATGCTCGATGGCCTCAGTAGAGCCTCTCAACAAGTGGGCCTCAGAATGAACATGGACAAGACAAAAATCATGTCTAATGTCCGTGTTGCACCCACTCCTCTGAAGGTTGGACAGACAGACAGACAGACAGACAGACAAAAATTTTACTGATTGCATTTTTGGCATCAGTATCGATCACTAATCACCCCCTGATAGTTATTTTGAAAATATATTTGATGTACAGAATTGACCTCTCTACAGATTTATTATATGAATAGAAGATTAGTAAATACCTACTTATTATTTTACTTTATTTTAGTATTGTAATAAATTTTTTACAGTTTGTTTATCTCAATTTGTGTATCTCAGTATTTTTCGATAGTATCCCATCACCACGATCTAGTCTCGGGCCTCGGGATTGCTATCAGCCACCCGGGCCCTTCCGGCCCAGTCCGACCCTGGGCAGCGTTCGGGAAGCTTCGCCATATACTCATGTCCGAAATACCGCAGTGTCTCAAGACGAAAGTCTTCGAGCAGTGTGTGTTGCCAGTGTTGACATATGGATCCGAAACGTGGTCGCTTACTATGGGCCTCATAAGAAGGCTCAAGGTCACCCAAAGGGCGATGGAGCGGGCTATGCTCGGAGTTTCCCTGCGTGATCGAATCAGAAATGAGGAGATCCGTAGGAGAACCAAAGTAACCGACATAGCTCGCAGAATTGCTAAAATCAAGTGGCAGTGGGCGGGGCACATAGCTCGTAGAGACGATGGCCGTTGGGGCAGGAAAGTTCTCGAGTGGCGACCACGGGCTGGAAAACGTAGCGTGGGCAGGCCTCCTACTAGGTGGACCGACGATCTGGTAAAGGTCGCGGGAAGAGCCTGGATGCGGGCAGCGCAGGACCGTTCATTGTGGAAAACCTTGGGGGAGGCCTTTGTCCAGCAGTGGACGTCATTTGGCTGAAACGAAAATCAGAAATGAGGAGATCCGTAGGAGAACCAAAGTAACCGACATAGCTCGCAGAATTGCTAAAATCAAGTGGCAGTGGGCGGGGCACATAGCTCGTAGAGACGATGGCCGTTGGGGCAGGAAAGTTCTCGAGTGGCGACCACGGGCTGGAAAACGTAGCGTGGGCAGGCCTCCTACTAGGTGGACCGACGATCTGGTAAAGGTCGCGGGAAGAGCCTGGATGCGGGCAGCGCAGGACCGTTCATTGTGGAAAACCTTGGGGGAGGCCTTTGTCCAGCAGTGGACGTCATTTGGCTGAAACGAACGAAAAGCTTCTTAGGGGCAACATAGTAGCAGTTAAAGTTTTAAGGGTAAAGTTTTTTTTCCCTTAAAAATGAGTGTTAGTCTACTACACCTACTAATAAAATTATTTTTCACCATTTCTTTGAAGGAGGAGCTCAAGACTGCCGTAACGGAGAAGAGACTGAGCAACGGTGACGTCCCGCCCCCGTTGCCCGACAAACCGCCGCCGGAGAAACCGACCACGCCCACTACAGAGAATGCCGTGTAAGTTATATATGTCTTTTTACCGCAATAATTTCATTTAGAGGTGCCTGGATGCGGGCAGCGCAACACCGGTCTTTGTGGAAAATCTTGGTCGAGGCCTTTGTCCATTGTGACGTCTTTCGGGTGAAACGAACGAATGAATTTTATTTCTGTGATTTAAGTAGTCTGCAGGAGGACTACGCTTTCTAATTCAGTTATGATTGATCTAGAAAATACTGTTACTTTAGTTCTTATTGAAGATTAAATTATCTGATAGATAAATCATTGAAAGTGAACTAAATTATAAATAACTTGAAAAAGTCGAACTGTCTAAGAAAGTGAACTAATTGCTAAATACATATTAAAATTAAATTATGAAGAGAAATCATACATGAAAGCAATTAGTGTTTTCTTAAAATTTATAATTTAATAAGTGAAAATAGCCTGGCGACGTTTGTATAAGGCCGCCGCTGCATCTTTTGTGTCCTAAGTTATTCACATTTAACATGCTGGATCCGATCACCGTATCATTCGTATCGTATCATGTTATGGACCTCTTTATTTTACTCCATTGATCATGCATCTAATTGGCAACAGTTTAACTTAAGTATCTTCATTGATGATCAGTCAAACTCCGACTCGACATGGGTCGGGGCGTATCGTACCGTGTCAGAGTCGCGTCAGAGTACCGGCGTATTTAACTAGACGTTAAGTTTCCACCAAAAGGAGATCAAACGAGAGGATATGTGTGTTTTGAATAAGCAATCAGATCAAAACACTTGTCTCCTCCGCTCCGCTTTGGTGAAAACCAGACTAAGAGCCTCGTTCACCATGTCACGAGTAATATCAAGTAGGCTATTCGTTGTGTAAAGTCAATTTATCGAATTTCACCATCTTTGAATAACGCTTAAATATGTACTTCTTATTTTACTTGCTAAGTAGTTGTTATCAGGAAGTAACTAATTGGAACTGTACTCGGAGATCGTGAAAGAGGCCCTTAATGAAATACGTCAGTGATTGGATCGAGTAAATTTTACACAGGAGACGTCTTTATTATTTTTGTTGTTACAGCAAAAAGGACAGTGGCACGCTCTCGCGCAAGGCTTATTTCTCGTTCAAGTCGCGCTTCCGTCGCGCCACGTCCATGGCGGTGGACATCAACGCCGACGTGCCGAGTGCCCTCAAGATCACCAACTCCACCTTCTACCTCACGGATTCTATGGACGGCGACTCCGGATTTAGCAACTGGTGCGTGTTATAAGATAGGAGTAGCCTGAAATGAACGGCAATGACACAGATTAGGGTTACATTCGCTCACTTTTTAGTGCCACTAGACTTTTTAGTGTAACAGAACCTTCTCGACAGTGGCACCATCTGCTGAGCTCTAATATCTAGTAGATCTAACCACCAACCTCAGTTTGGGGGGGCTCAACTAAAACGAAACTTCTGGAGGTAGAAAGAACGCAAAGACGGTTACTTAAAGTAATGTACTCTCTGCCTTTCAGACACTCTACTGAAGAACTTTATAAACACGGAGATCTCCTTTCTATAAGAAAACTATATATATTAGCTGCCATATTGAAAATACATAAAAGTATAGGTATACTATGACCCTAAAATTAATAACAAAAGAAGAAAGGACAAAGCTGCTCCTACTATTCCTTCCAAAACAGCCTTTGCTAGCAGGCAATTCACTAGACAAGCTGGTTTCTTGTACAATAAAATTAACAAAAAACTGAGCATTTATCCGCTTACATCTCACTCTTGTAAAGAGAAACTTACACTCTGGTTAAAATCGCTTAGCTATTTGGATACCGAAACACTTTTAAAAAATAATATATAAAATTTATCAAAATACCTGAAAGCTAAAAAAAAGGCATATAAAAACGTAAAATCACTCTCTATCATAACTTAACATAATACAAAATAACACACACACACACACACGCATACACACACACACACACACACTTACAAACACCATATTTTCTAATTCACCTTATATTTTTTCTTTACCTTCTACTTCAAGTTTGTAATCTAATTAATAACCATTTTGTTTTTTTTGTTTGTTAAACTTACCCAAAACTAGCACTGTCTGAATGGGCGGTGACTACCTGATACAGGTATACTTTTACTTACTAGGTATGTCACCACAATTTTTGTAAAAGTTGGTTTGTTAACGAATAAAACATTTTTGATTTGATTTTTTTGAACCCTGGTGCTTCGATTGCTGAACTCCAAATTCAGTCAGGAGTTGCAGACGCCACTATAGCAACCTAAAGGTCGCCATAGTTATAGTGTGGTGTATACCTCATCTGCTTCCCACTGAATGAGGTTAATCCTGATTTCAAAACTCCTTACTCCTAAGTTTTTCTGATTAATTTCGTTGCGGGTGCAATGACAGTAACTTTCCTCCGGGGCAAACTTAACTTCACTGACAACCTTTACTGGTTGGGTTTTTATTACCAGTCAAACTGTAGTTCCTGGTTACATAGAAGATGAGACTTAAGATAGTAGTGGTGAGAATTAGAGGTGGGAATAATCCCGTGACCGAACTCCAGTGTCAGTTGGGACTTGTGAATACCACCATATCAACCTCATCATTATCATTTCAGCCATAGGATAGGACGTCCACTGCTGAACATAGGCCTTCCCCAATGCTTTCCATGTTGATCGATCCATATCAACCTACCACTATGGATTAGTGGATATTATACTATATTCTCTGGATTTAGTTGTACGTTCTTTTTAATTGTCCTAGGGCTAGAGTTAGGTTAGGATACTTAGTGTTTATCAAATTGTAACCCTTATCTCCGTTCAGCAGCGACAACGGGCAAGCGGGCAGCACAGAGACACTCTCTCCAGGCAGCGCAGGCCGCCGCCGCGACGGTACGCGGGAGCCCGAGTTGGGGCGGCGACCGCGCGCGTGGGCGGAATCCACACCCTGCCTAGCGCTCGAGCGGCCGACCGCGCCGCCGCCGCCGCCGCCGACCGCGACCGATCTTAGCGCTGTCAACGAAGGTAACGCGCAGGCGTCAACTGGACACTACACAAACAAATATAAACTTTCCCTCTCTTCTAATAAAGCTGCTGTTCTATTAAACGAAAATCTTTAGAGCGCTTTCACATTTAAGATCTCTACCCATTACACCGTATCATACCATGACCGTACTAGGAACGTGTGAGGCACGAAAAGCAACACGATACGCTCTTCTATGCCCACTGAACGGATCGACGGCGTTCTGTGCAAGATTTATTGACGCTCCATCCACGCGACGGTATTGGTCGGTGACGGAACGGTCTACTGGGAACAGTGTCATACGTTTCAATACAAATAATATTTATTTGCCTGACACGTTCCTAGCACGGTCATGGTATGATACGTTGTGGTGGGTAGAGACCTTTAGGCGATTTAGCAGCGCGACAGACGTGCTGCCGAAAATTTCATACTATGTGACAGCGGATGCATCCCTTCACATTATGAAAACGCTGCCGCACTGCAGTCGCGCTACTAATGCCCTAATGTGAAAGCGCTCTTAATCTCTTATAAATTTTCCAAATTAGCAGATAGGATAGGAAGATTCCACACTCCACAGGTTAAGTATGTTCCAGCGGTAGTGGAGTGATGTGGGATAAACAGTTGCCAAGCAACATTGGTTAAATATTTCCTTTCAAAATTATTGTAAACCAAATTGGTACTTAACTATAGTGTTTTTCGAATAAATAACTTTATTAATTACAAAGTGGCGTGTTTTCTTATTACAACATCCAACCATCAGCCATTCATTGGCACCCTACGGATTTCTACAGGTTAACATGTGACGTAACAGAACTGTCAGTATACGGTATACATGTCTGAACATCGATGTTACATACAATGTTTAACACACCCTTCCACATCGCTTGACTACTGTCAAAACATACTCAGATAAGCGCTATAACATGCCTTAACTTATCGCCCTCTATCAATACAAAACCATCAATAAACATCTGATTGCTAAACCAAATATTAAAATAAAATAATTTTACATTTCAATAAGACCAGCCACATCAACCAACAAAAGAACAACAGACGTTAAAGCTGATAGACCAAAATCCGTTGAAATCTATAACAGTTTAGTGTTTTTACCTTACCTTTACTAACACGTAACTCCTCCTATGTTCTACAATTAATTTCGTTGCGTATCCAATGACAGTTTAACTTTCCCCCGGAACAAACTTGACCTTCACTGGTTGGGTTTTCATTGGCGGTCAAGCTGTACATCCTGGCTACACAGGAGTTGCAGCGGTGGGAATGAGAGGTGGGAATAGTCCCGTTTTACCTTTACTAACAGCAGAGTTTATACTAATTTCATTTATTTAGACAATTATATTTTTATTTTGTAGGCCTTTAATCTTAAAGTCGTGTTAATAACATTACTGTATAACCTTGCGAACCATGGCGTGACCATAAAACAGCATTTATAAACTGCGCGCCTCGCGGCTAACGGCCTTGCATTGTGAGATACAATTAAGAAAATCATGCAGTCAATTTTACGCAGAAAAAACGGTTGTAGAATTTCCTATGTCTATAGCTATACCTTAGATTAATAAAGCCTTTTTAATCTATGAGCTCACACATTTTTATCGCATTTAATTCTGCCGTCCTTTTTAAAGAAACCCTCATTGCATTTTTGTGACAAAAATATTTAGAAACCTATTTACTAACATAACCGTAAGATATTATTATGTATGTTTAATAAGTAAACTCTTATTCGCAATATTAGTATTCGTTGAAACTTCATAATCCCGCTCTATATCTAGAGTAGAAAACTCTGAAAACTTATGTATGTGTTTTAAAATGCACTATAACTATTTCAGTTGACGTCTGTCCGTAACGTGTAGAATTTAATACAATAGTTAACTTGAAAGTTAACTTGACTTTAAAATAGAGAGCAGACAGAACGAAGACAGCGCTAACGGAGGTCAGTGCAACTCCGCTTGGTTATAAACGCCTGTTTTAACCCGTAAAACTCTAATTATTACAAAAAAACATCGGTAAACACACAAAATAAACAAACAAGATTGACAACTGTAAATACCTCATCTGATTTACAATTGAATTTGATTTTACAGAAACTCTGAAATGCTTTCTCAGCTGAATCTGAATTACTTCCTATCTATCCCTCGATTTATTCTTTGGCTTATTTTGTTTAGTTATTTATTGGTATGGGATTAGATAACGCTCAATTCAAGAATATGTTTTATTAGTAGACCATTAGGTAGATAAAGAAACATTTTAGGTATACCTAACCTATGTGTAGAACTGTAGAGATTATTTACCTAATCTTCAATGCCTAACTTCTATAAGAAATACTGATTGATAAGTTTCTCGGGATGTGTAAGAATAGGTCCATCAATATCACAACTCGTGTTATTTATATGGAAATACTTGAGCATACGCAGCATAATGTAAAACTAGCTGGACCTGTTATCACAACATGACCCTATAAATCTTAGTATCAATACGCAGATAGTTGCGATATTGCCATAAATATAACTTAGACTTAACATCGAAGTCATATTTTGTATTTATTGTGGGTTTTTCGTTATGTTTTCCTAACTCTACAATCGTACCTATGTGGTTAACGTGTCCCGATTTCAAAAAACTAATTTATGGATACCTACGAGGACTAAATTTCCTTATTTTGTTAGCTCTTCTCTTCATAAAGTTTTCCTTAATTCGAAATTTCTAGGTAACACACAAAATACCCCGGTAAAATCAGAGTTACATTACTCCTTCTCTAAAATGAAATATGAGAGAGACAGAGACATTTTTATCAATTGGTACCTTTATGTCTGCTGTAGGTAATCTACAACGGCATTAAAGGGGTTAATATCTAGTCCAAAGTTCTCAAAGTGCTAGGTCGAGTAATGTGGGCAAACAACTATCTTGTAGACTAGTAGGCGAATGGCTTGCGATCAGTCTTATGTCATAGGACCATAATTATTTAATTATATCTCTTTAGGTCCAATTAAGATGAGTTGTTTACAATTTGTGTGTTTGCCTTTTCCTTATAGTACAGATCAGTTTCGACCAAGCGGAGGTTTGTGGTTGTGGTGCGACGCAAAAACTTCACGTGAATGTCTAGCTTGCACTGTCTTTGTTTCCATGTTTTCGTTCTTTACACACACTTTATTACTGGTTATGGCTTCTAATTAAATGTTTATTTCCGCGATTTGTTATTAATATGATTTCATCATTCAATCGCCATTACAGATTCATGAAAAATGCATTTGAATTAACAGAATGCAATCAATGTGCCTACAGCGCGCAGACTGGTTTGCGCTCGCGTCATTTTGCAATAGTTTCTTAGTAATCCGTTGGCGGAGACACGCTACGCTCGTGCCGGCCTTCGAGCGATTCTCTCGTTAGCAATCCGCGTTTTATAATTTTTATTGTTATGTGCCGTCTGCTCTATGCGTCGTGAGTTTCCTTATCTTTCGAGTCACTGTGCATGAACACAATTATTATTAAGCTTCTGCAATATCTTCACCGCACTCTTTGTAACAATTACTCAAATCAACAGAGCAATAATCTCATGTGTTTTCATTGTTTATTGGGCGTAAATCTCATCGACTAAACACTAGTTGGCGTGAGAATTGGTAATCGTGTTAATTCCACACGAATCGAGAATCACGATTAATCGAGTTATGTTTTTGCATCAAGTGTTTCCTCCTGTCATATTGTTGAACATGTGTGTTAGAAATAAAAACATTATGCATTTACAAAATTATACACAATGCTGAATATATTTTCATCAATATTTCTTTCAAAAACTTACTGAAATACCTACTTGATTGTTAATCATTTAAATTGCGATTTGCGCTTGCAAAATATTGTTTTGCAGTTTTATCAACATTTCAACTTTATGTTTTCTAATCAAACACTGCACAAGCATGTTTTTATGTTTTCATGTGTTTACCAAATACGTAACCACTATCGAGGAACTTATATCAACTACCATCCAACAGTAACTCTCACTCCATCCTAATTCATTGTTCTAATCACACTGCAATTCAAGATATTTACCTAATTGTTTTTCCGTTAATACAGTCTTCACCAGCTCATGTGATACTCTTTCCTCGATAGTTAAACCCAACCCACATCAACTGCAACAATACGTATCCAAAAGTTCATCCTTAAGTCAAGCGGGTTTTCCACCACGAGCGAAGCGAGCCAATTAATGACTCCGTTCACCGCTGCAATACAAAAATGCATAAAATACATCTGTTTCCACCAACAACGAGTCGAGTGAAAATGACAAAGAGGGCAAAAAGAGTAAAAAATGAGTTCGCTCATCAAATCAATAGTCCCGAACTCTTTATCGGTGGAAAAGCAATCCTATTTATGTACCTGCAAACCGCTCCACTAGACACCCTTAGTTCAATCCTCTTTGGCGGTGGAAAACGGGCTTTAGTGACTTAAGTTCATAGCAGACTTATCAACTCGGAAAGGGATCAACACCGTATAGCCTTTCGCGCGCTGTCAAACGTGATAAGTGTGCGTTGCAGTATGGAGTTCCATACAAAGAATACTGACCGTCTCGAGCTGATACGGTTACGATCCCTTTTCGAGTTCATAAATGTGCGATGACCTTCAAGATACATATTGTTGCAGCTGATTGCCGAGTCATATAGTAACATGTTGTTATGTCTGCGCAGAACTAAAGCGCCTGCTGCCGACGCTGTCGCGCAAAGACAAGAGCCCGCGCACACGCACCTCGTGGTACGCGGAGTGCGGCGCCAGCGACACCGCCTCCGTAAACACCTCTAATACCTGCTGGTAAGTGCTATAATTGCATGGCATTCAAATTAGATCTAAGGCCGGCAATACACGGACAGCTCGAGCAGTTAGTCAGTGATCAACATACACGGACCGCTCTTGCAGTCAAGAGTCAACAGCTTGAAGCTGCCAGTGATAACTGCTCGAGCAGTTGGTATTAACTGCTCAACAAATCACAAGCGCGCGCGCCGTGGAATGAAGAAAGTGGGCGGAGGTAACTGTTCGAGAGCTGTCGACAGCTCGAGCAGTCAGTGTATGGCTGGCGACTGCTTGACCGCACGATGAAAATTCACCGTGCTGTCAACCGCCCGAATCAGTTGCCACTGCTCGAGCGGTTCGTGTATGTGCGTCCATAGAACTCTACAGTTCACTGTGCAGTCGCAGCTTGAAGCTGTCGACCCTGACTGCCTCAAGCGGTCCGTGTATTGCCGGCCTAAGGAGTGTCTTTATTCACAGCTCTGTCAGAATCAGACAGTTTACAGCAAGGCTGCTCAAACTTTTGAAGAGTCGGGCCAAACGGTGGGTTCAGTGGTTAACGACGGGCCACTTACATAATTTCCTATCTTAGTTACCCTCAGGACAAGCGCAATAAAAACTCAATTATTAAAAGATCAAATCATACTTGCGCAGGCCACTTAAATTCTATCGCGGGCCACGGGGTTAAGCAGCCTTGACAGGAAAACGATGTCAAAAAGTAGTGCAAAATAGTAGAATAACAGTGTTTCTTCTACGTAGAAACATACTTTTCAAAGTGCACCTTCTTACGCAGAAACAATGGAACATCAATAAAGGTTCGGCCAAACCAACGCGATCACACGTGATCAGCCTGCGTGCAGCGATGGCGACCAGACTTAAGGTTCGGACAAACCAACGCGTGCAGCGATGGCGATGGCGATGGCGACCACTGCGCGTGCAAAAGTTGTTTCACACTGCCGCGACCGCGATGGCGATCACTGCGCGTGCAGGTTGTCACTGTCACCACAACTGTCACGCATATTGTCAATCACGCCTATTCGGCAAAATGGAAACTGAATTATTAATTGTTTGGAGCTTTTGATGCAATTGAGACAGTGGAAACACTTTTTCTCTCAAGTTTATTCAGGCGGCCTATTTAATCTAAGGGCGGCCATATATTATAGAATGAGACAGGATCACATGCGGTATAGGTAGTAGGTATTGGTTACTCATAACCAAGCTATATTTCTGGCTTCGTTTGTAGTCCCTAGAGCCCTAACAATACCTTTTAATTAGATTTAAAGAAAGGTTTGATAGGAAGGAGGACTGCGCTAAGGCTTTCTTGGCCTCAGTGGGGGAAATTAAACACAACGCGGACTGTTGATATCTGGTTTATTACTGTTATGCTATTGCTATATACAAGATTTACATAATGTACACAATTCAATGTGTCCAGTCCAATGTGCCGTCGGTGTAGAGTGCCTACGGTGCACGTTCGTTCAGGGTTCATGGGCCAGTCGGCTAGCATGTTGTAGGTCGCGGTCGATGCTGACGTGCTCGTACAGTATCCATGTGGGCAAGTTTAGTAAGATTATAACCAATTCATCTTTTTCCTTGAGGGAAAAAAATTGCCCCCATTACCTTTCACCATTGTCGTTCTTATCGTTAAATCGCACAAAACTACACAACTCAACACAACATCTATCAAAATCAATTTTCATTTTCATTTTTGGTGCAACAGTCATCTTGACATTTACTTTTTTTAAGGCAAAGGAAATTACAATATGCACCCAAACCACAGAGTACATAATAGTCCAAATATCTTTTTTGTCTTAAATAATAACCCAAAAATACAAAAAGACATCAGTTTTGATCAACTAGGTGTTTCTAGTGGCACTAAATTAATGACTGAGACGTTTGATGACTTTCATTAGGTTTTTATTTATGGCATACTTAGAATTGCTCTAGGGCCTTTGAGAAAGCTGCAGACATGTACATTCTCAATTATTTTGTTCTGCAGATATAGATGACCCACGCTGAACTGTCCCGCCAAACTCAATGACAGGGGGGCGCTACCATCGTTCAACTATATGGTTTCCAACATGACAAAAATCTGAACCAGCGATCCGGTATTGACGGTGGCGCCCCACTGTCAATGTCATCGACAGGACAGTCCAGTATTTTGGAACTATAATATCCCAATTTTATTTATGAAGTTGAAGAAGCAGGTTCTCGAGAAAACTAGAATAATTTGTTTATTTCCAAAAAATAAGTTCTGATATTGATACTTTATTCTAAAACCTTTTTTATTATTCAAGTAGGTCAGACTAGTGGTATGTTATGAATAATTCATTTTTAGTTGTGTAAAAACTTTTTAACAGATCCTACTTACTATTTATTACATCGATTTTAAAAAACAGAAACGCCACAGTGACAAATGTCGCGATGATCGCTGATCGCTGCGTGCAGACGCTGCATAGATCGCCGCGACCAATGACAGGACGCGTTGATGTGAACACATCGCTACAAATTCATACGCGCTGTCTGGTCGCCATCGCCATCGTCATCGTGCACGCCGGCTGCACGCGTTGGTCTGGTCTAACCTTTAAATGCATTGATCGCCATCGCTGCACGCCGGCTGATCGCGTTGGTTTGGCCGAACCTTAAGTTATTCGCGTCGTAAGATAAAAGCAGTTGCAGTTAGTTCCCTAAAAGATGGTCTTCTGAAGTCTATTTACCTTTACGATATAATATGTATTACTCAAGCGATACACGAGTATCAGGCTTAGGTTCAATAAGCAGTAGACAAAAGAGACAGCAGACGAACACAATTATTTAAAGCAATCAATTATAAAACGATTGAGGGCGCACGTAGCCCGTGACGTAAACTCCGTGGTAGGTCAACAATTCTACAAAACTCTGACACATCATGTATGTAGTCGAAACAATGATTTCTTCCGCGAAAAAGGGTTTTATAAATTAAAATTCTTGTGTATACTTTCCGTTTTTGAATAAACTGAAATTAATTTAACGGTCCCACTGTTCGACTTGGGGTTATAAAGTATACTTGGTATAATCTTATACACAATAATACGACTTTAAACCATTGCATCTTATCAATCAATTGAATGCTCGCGAAAGCAGAGCAGACAGCGTGGAACATTGATGATAATAATTGAAGTCCAACTACTCGTAAATACAAAAATCGCTTCTAATTTCTTATCAATAGGTTGATTATGCCTTTAGTCATCCGACCGGCCTGTACCACTAAATCACGTCCATATAAAAGATTATTAAATAATTGGTGAATCAATTTTCTTCGCTATCATAGAGCGTTAAAGGATGACTAATATCAAACCCTGGTGTACATATTTCTGCATATCCAGGCTCCAGAGTTAACGCATCAACATACCGAAGTTAACATACTAAACTGACTTGGGGGCAGCCCATAGCCCGTGACGCATAACAGCCTAGTATAAACGACGGCACATAAAGCTTTACACCTTATCTTAATGTAGTGGGAATAAGTGCGGTTTTCCAACGAAAATGTTTAGTCTAATGTGCTATCGTCTGTACTCGAGTGGTGATGCCTCGCGTGTATAATCCTCGCTTTAGTCAGCGAGGCGGTTGCGCGGGCGCATGACGTTTCGTGGCCGATGACTCACCGGAGCCAGTTTCCCGGCGACCGTTAAACTTGCCGCAAGTTCGGGACGCGGGCGGTTGACCACGTGCGTATCTTAGTGGAAATCATTTTGAAAATTGGCCCTTCTGTAACTGTTGTCGTTTATTTACTCAACAATAAGGTGTTAATGCAGCAGACCAATTAGTTTATCTGGTAATTAAAATATTTTTAAACATAGTGGAAGTTAACACTACACACTAAAGGGCCACTTATTATGTCAATAAAAATATACAATCACCTACCTGAACACCTAAAAGCTGAAACAAATAGCAGGACATTTGAAAATAGATTAAGGAATATACTTAATCAGAAAACTTATTATAATTTGAAAGAATTTTTAGACGATAAGTTTTTGACATGATTTAACATTTTGACATGATTTTACATTTTTGACATTATTTAATTTATACACATATTTATTTATATTTATTTTGAAAATTTCTTGACATTTAAGGATTTTTAGGTTATTATTTATTAATGTTGACCTGAATAATAAATTAGTAGGACCTAACTGCTTACCACTTGATATTTAACATGACATTTCAACACTTGACAATAATTAGCATGACATTTTAACAATATTTTTCAATTTTTAATAATTCATTAATTCTAACTTTATTTTATAATTATCGAAACGTTTAATAATGACATTTCCACCAAACTCAATTTGTACATTAATTTCTTTTGACTAGTAAGATCGTCGTTCTGTCTCCTTCCTAAAGTTGCTGTGCCCTAACTGGGTCCACATTGTATAACTGCCTAAATTGTAAGACCTATAAATGTGAATGCTAATGTGGTTAACACGTAAATGATCTGTTTATACTCCAAAAGAAATGCGTCCGCATTATAGAAAATATTGACGAATCTGTTAGTTGCAAAGATTACTTTAAAAAACACAAGTTATTAACCCTTACTTCGATTTATATATTTGAAATTTGCAAATTCGTAAGGAAATACCCAGCGTTCACTACGAAGATCGTGGACCAAACACACCGTCGTTATCCTACACGATACAAGAACAACCTAGCATTACCACAATCCAAGTTAACACTACACACTAAAGGGCCACTTATTATGTCAATAAAAATTTACAATCACCTACCTGAACACCTAAAAGCTGAAACAAATAGCAGGACATTTGAAAATAGATTAAGGAATATACTTAATCAGAAAACTTATTATAATTTGAAAGAATTTTTAGACGATAAGTTTTTGACATGATTTAACATTTTGACATGATTTTACATTTTTGACATTATTTAATTTATACACATATTTATTTATATTTATTTTGAAAATTTCTTGACATTTAAGGATTTTTAGGTTATTATTTATTAATGTTGACCTGAATAATAAATTAGTAGGACCTAACTGCTTACCACTTGATATTTAACATGACATTTCAACACTTGACAATAATTAGCATGACATTTTAACAATATTTTTCAATTTTTAATAATTCATTAATTCTAACTTTATTTTATAATTATCGAAACGTTTAATAATGACATTTCCACCAAACTCAATTTGTACATTAATTTCTTTTGACTAGTAAGATCGTCGTTCTGTCTCCTTCCTAAAGTTGCTGTGCCCTAACTGGGTCCACATTGTATAACTGCCTAAATTGTAAGACCTATAAATGTGAATGCTAATGTGGTTATGCAATAAAAGTATTGAGTATTGAGTATTGAATCATCCGATTCTTAACTTCACAATTATGTGTTTTTTTTTTTAAAGTTCTCCAAATTTTTATCACAAAGCTTACACAGGATTATTTAAAGAAAAGGCTAAATTTCTCGCTGAATTTCTTCCAATATCTCTTTCCTCTTTTTACTTGCCCGAATTCCTGAACAGGAATTCAAAAGTCGTATTTCTCGTCTGCGCGATCTTCGCAAATTGTGACACACTTAACTTTATTGCAGTACAGTACTTAAATGCATATTCTGTTATTCAACATCTGCTTGGGCGATCGCAAAGACCTCCGTGGACTCTAATTGCACATAATATTGTGGATTTCTTTTGTTTTTTTTGGACGATCGCAAAGACGTCTCTGGACTCTAATTGCACATAATATTGTGGATTTCTTTTGTTTTTTGGGCCATCGCAAAGACTTCTCTGGACTCTAATTGCACTTAATATTGTTGTTTTCTTTTGTTTTTTCTTTCAAATCTATCAATAATAGTGATGAAAGTTCAACCCTAATTTGTATGCTAAATAGTGGCGAGTTTTCTTTGTCAATGATTTATAAGAACCCGTTATATGGTTATTTCGTTAACGCGCTGAGATTGCTTATAGTCCAGTCAATAAAGCATTATAGATGGAAAACTGTAGAACACAATTTCTGACTTCAGGACTTTATTTAGACTAGTTAGGAGGTGAACATAGCAAAAGTCCCCGCCCTTAGCCCTTGAGCCGGCGGGGACAGGGGGGTTTAAAGGTACCACTTTTCGGTTTTTCGCTTATTCCTCCGAAACTATGCGTCCAAGTGACATGACTACTATGAACCAAAAAAAGCTTATTCAATTTGCTACAGGTGAGGTAGACAAGTTTTTCTATAAATTGTATAGTTTTCGCGGCATCTGCTCTAGAAGGTCTGTAATATTGGAAATTTTATTTTTGTCTTACATGTTTCCATTAGGAGAAAATCGACTAAATCAACATTGAGCAATCATTCTAGACATGCGGGAGCATGTTAAGCTTAGTTCCAGGGAGGGTACTGCACCGTGCGTATATTTAGACGAACCACTTTGAGCCACTTTTGACTCCTCATCACTCAAAAACTACTGTGCATTAACACTTCAAATTTGGCTCATGTGTTGAGACTTGCAAGATATACATCAGTTTCAAATTTCATAAATATACCTCAAACGGTTCTTTAGATATTGACGTCCAAAAATCTACATGTCTCACCTACAGACCAAATTCTAACCACTTCCAGATGTCCTCGAAGGTTCAAATTTGGCATCCAGAAAGGTAGTTATGTAAATACATAGGAACAAATAAAAAACCAGTAAATTTTAACATTTCACATGTGATAGATAGATTTTAGTGCTCTAAATATCGATTTTTGAACGTCAATACCTAAATAACCGTTTGAGGTATATTTATGAAATTTGAAGCTGATGTATATCTTGCAAGTCTCAATACATGAGCCAAATTTGAAGTGTTAATGCACAGCAGTTTTTGAATGATGAGGAGTCAAAAGTGGCTCTAATAGGTTCGTCTAAATATACGCACGGTGCAGTCCCCTCCCTGGAACTAGGCTTAACATGCTCCCGCATGCCTATAGTGTTTGCTCAATGTTGATTTAGTCGAATTTCTCCTGAAAGGAATATGTAAGACAACAATAAAATTTCCAATTTTACAGACCTTCTAGAGCAGATGCCGTAAAAACTATACAAGATATAGAAAAACTTGACGGTCTCACCTTTAGCAAATTGAATAAGCTTTTTTTGGTTCATAGTAGTCATGTCACTAGGACGCAAAGTTTCCGAGGATTAAGCGAAAAACCGAAAAGTGGTACCTTTAAACCCCCCTCTCCCCGCCGGCTCAAGGGCTAAGGGCGGGGACTTTTGCTATGTTCACCACCTAACTAGGCTAAAAAAAGTCCCGAGGTCAGAAATTGTGTTCCACGGATTTCTCTCTACACCGTCGTTAAGGCATTCATTGACTGGACTATTAAGACCTTTTATAGCGTGAGTAACAATCCATTTGCATCGTCAACTACAAGGCTGCCGCTGCTTCCCATAGTTATGAATTTGCTACGGGATTTTCTAATATATTCGTGGTGCGTGAAATTCCGAAAAGTATTTTTGAAACTTTTGCCTTCAAGCTGTTTAGTTGTGGGTACGTAGGTGATGTTAGGATATATATGACAAAGAAGTTATTCTATTTTAAATGTCTTTTTGAAATTAAATTACATTCTTTCTTTAGAATTCTTGTGTCTCCTAAGGTTGATCATATTAAGACGTTGTCCATATCACTTCGATAATTTACACACACCCAAAACTTGATTTGTGCAAAAAGTTACTTACAAAATGCTAACATAGTAAGAAGCAAATAAAGATATTTATAAGTTTCAAAGGAAACACGAATGAAATGGTCTCATACATGGACGTAACAAGGAATACCCTTACTAAGTACCAACAGTGAATCAAACAATGACTAATCTAATAGCGTAGGTCACAGAATACTAATTCACTCCTTGGGCTGATTGTCGCATGTTATCATGCAGATGGTACCATGCGCTTTTTGTTTGACTAATGCTAAAATAACAATATTAGCATGTAAATTATGTAATTCTACATACTTACTTACTTTCTAAACTCCAATCTTTTTTTAGTCTTCCAATATGTTATGTGTTACTTAGTAGGGATTAGGTACGTTTAGTAGCTTGTGTTAGGGATTACCTACTTAAATAAGTACTCATACGTCCTAGATGTATGTTAATAGTTATTGATTTTCTTAAGTTTTCCATTATGTAGGTTAAGGGTGATAGAGTAAGACGGTGCGTGTCGCGAGAAGGTAAATTAATGTCTCGATCCCAATAGCAGTGCTTTTAGAATATATTGTGTGGTCTTTTATTGTGTGAACTGAAAGAAACGTGCCATAGAGTTAATAAACTGGTTTAGGGATCTGGAATCTGATCGGAACTGGACCGAGACGGATTAACGTGCCTCCTGGACCACGGAATTGTCTTTCTTATCTGACAATCGGACTGAGTAATGTTTCTCAACTCTTTAAATCTAAACCAGTCCATCTGAATCCAGACTTCCATTTCGTTTTATTCCAACGACTGTCGCCCTAGGTCTTCTGATCTTCTCGTGAACTTGCCGTAAGGCCATAAGAGGCATGCATTATTTGCACTTAAGTACCTCCTGTTAGACAAAATCGACAGCACTTTGGACTAATATTCGTGCTGTTGTATTATTGTTCCTAAGAAGCCACAGTTGATGAGCCGTTTATCCGTACACATAACCTACAGGTGTAGAATATACCCCTTTTTTCGTCAGAAAAATACAAATAATGCATGATTTTGTATACCCACCAGCCGCGGGGACAGCTAGTGGGTTATGTGGGGTACTACCACTAAAAACCTGACGTTGCCCTCGGTAAGCCATATGAGTCGGGAACGTGAGACATCACCATCGGCGTTTTGCCTCAAGCATTCGTCCGCGTTCCCTGCTCGGCATTCGGCTCGCTTAATACCCCTATGTTAACAGTAAGACGTTGTCTTCAGGTACGCGGAAGCAGGGCTGTACCAAGTGGGCAACGTGTCGTCGTCATCGGGAGCGTCGTCGGGCTCGCACCCCGCGTCGCCGCTGCCGCACTCGCTGTTCACGCACGAGCCGCTCTACCAGTTCTACAACGCGGCTAAAGTCGAGGTAACCCTATACTCTACAACTTCAGGACCAGGGGGCGTAGTGTGTGTTTGCATCAAACGTCGTCACAAAATTACATGAAATGTATGACGGATTGTACAGCGCCCCTAGCGGAATCTTTCAAGAACTAAAATTTTCATACATTTTTTAACGCTCTCACTAGTGCGGACGTTTGATGTAAACTCACACTAAGCCCTCAGTACTTACCTGCGGATAATCAAAGCTGCGAGTAGTTATCGACCGCGGGGTTGGCAAGACAGTTTCCTTCAAGTCGCATTCTATGACTACGACGACAGTCGCTCCTTATTTGCGTCTACGACACACTGCTACGAAGATAGGGTATACTACGATCTACGATAGTCGTAGAATGCCCTATCCTCGTAGAGTCTACTCTAGGGCTACACAAAGACAACCAGGGAGCGGGAGTGAAATCTAATTCTTGTCACTCGACTGCGCCAGAAGGAGGGTTATGTATTTCGAGTGTATGTATGTATTTACATTGTAGATAGAGGGAAACATGTATATTAACATACCTAACTAACTAATAATTAACACGGTGATCTCTACTTTCACGGTACTCTCTGTCTCCTGTCGCCTTATTGTGCCAAGGCTTTTTGTATAGATTTCAAAAATAATGTAGGATAACGAAGTAGATTCTGAGGAATTGAATCAATAACCTAGATCTTAGGAACAAATCGAGATAAAGATCGGATCCATTAACGTAGCCATCGTGACGTGACTGTCTGTGTCTTACTTATTTTATTAGCGAAGGTAAATTGATAAAAATGTTTGGATAAACTACTATGTATAGTAATATTAGTCATGTATACTTCCTATATGCTTCGCAGAGTCGAGTGGTACAAAAAGACTTGTATCCAAAGTCAATAACCACGTTCTAATCAAAAGTTTCCATAATAAACAATGTTTAACTTGAAGGAAGTAAACAGCAACAGCGCTAATCTTCCTTCACAGTAAGTAGGTACAGGCTGTCCAAGACATTCTTAATATCACACTTAACTCCCTGCAACATAGTCCATAATCAAACAACCGTGTAGGTGTTTGTTAATGACTGCACGCACGTTGTTTTGCCGATTGTTAATTGGAACAATTGGGCGGCCTTCAGAATGCTCTAATTGTTGTTTTAACGCCATTGACATTGGACGTGCGTCTGGGCACCTAAATTAACCGGTAGTGATAACTAAATGTAATTAGCCACAAATTATAATTTTAACAAAATCAAGTCTTATATGCCTGCCAGTTTGTTCTGTAACCTGTTATTAGTACCGTTTGAAAGAGCTCGTGAAGCATTTTCAGGATCAGTAACCAGTTTTTCGATATCTTGTATAGTTTAGAAATAATCGAGTGAGATCACTTAACGTTTATATCCTGTATAGGTAAGTTTTGTCGTGTTTCTGTCCTTCTAACATCATTCAAACAACATATTTTTCACTTAATTGATAACCTTGAGCGAGAAAAACTTGAGTTGTCTTTAATAAAATGCATAAGACGTTTTTCCTCCGAGATATAGCGGCAAATGTGCGTGTAACAATGGCGATTGTTAGGATAAACGATTATCGCGGTAACAAACGGGCCCACAATGCGGCGTCTTCCTGAATGTGGATGACTTCATGATGCGACCGTAATGATGTGGGCTTGGGTGACTTTAATCGATGATTTTCTACCGCGGTATTTAAATATACACAGACTATTCGTATTCGGAAATGGACATGAATAATTAATTTTACACAGAATACATAGCTAATCATGTGTAACTTTGGTCTAAGGATCTAAGGTAGATTGCTAAATAAAGAATCAAAGTAAGATAATTTCAATAGGCTTAGTCTAGTCAATAAAGCATTATAGATGGAAAACCGTGGAACACAATTTTTGACTTCGGGACTATATTTAGACTTGTCAGGAGGTGAACATAGCAAAAGTCCCCGCCCTTAGCCCTTGAGCCGGCGGGAAGAGGGGGGTTTAAAGATACCACTTTTCGGTTTTTCGCTTAATCCTCGGAAACTATGCGTCCTAGTGGCATGGCTGCTATGAACCAAAAAAAGCTTATTCAATTTGCTACAGGTGAGATAGTCAAGTTTTTATATATCTTGTATAGTTTTCGCGGCATCTGCTCTAGAAGGTCTGTAATATTGGAAATTTTATTTTTGTCTTACATGTTTCCATCAGGAGAAAATCGACTAAATCAACATTGAGCTAATATTCTAGACATACGGGAGCATGTTAAGCCTAGTTCCAGGGAGGGGACTGCACCGTGCGTATATTTAGACGAACCAATTGGAGCCACTTTTGACTCCTCATCACTCAAAAAGTACTGTGCATTAACACTTTAAATTCGGCTCATGTGTTGAGACTTGCAAGATAAACATTAGTTTCAAATTTCATAAATATACCTCAAACGGTTCTTTAGGTATTGACGTCTAAAAATCTACATGGCTGACCTATAAGACCAACTTCTTCTAACCACTTCCAGATGACCTTGAAGGTTCAAATTTGGCATCCAGATAGGTAGTTGTGTAAATACAAAGGAAAAAATAAAAAACCAGTAAATTTTAACATTTCACAGGTGATAGATAGATTTTAGTGTCATAAATATCGATTTTGAACGTCAATACCTAAATAACCGTTTGAGGTATATTTACGAAATTGGAAGCTGATGTTTATCTTGAAAGTCTCGACACATGAGCCAAATTTGAAGTGTTAATGCACAGTAGGTACTTTTTGAGTGATGAGGAGTCAAAAGTGGCTCCATTTGGTTCGTCTAAATATACGCACGATGCAGTCCCCTCCCTGGAACAAGGCTTAACATGCTCCCGCATGTCTATAATGTTTGCTCAATGTTGATTTAGTCGATTTTCTCCTGATGGGAATATGTAAGACAAAATTAAAATTTCCAATATTACAGACCTTCTAGAGCAGATACCGCGAAAACTATACAACATATAGAAAAACTTGACTGTCTCACCTGTAGCAAATTGAATAAGCTTTTTTTGGTTTATATTAGCCATGTCACTAGGACGCATAGTTTCCGAGGATTAAGCGAAAAACCGAAAAGTGGTACCTTTAAACCCCCCTCTTCCCGCCGGCTCAAGGGCTAAGGGCGGGGACTTTTGCTATGTTCACCTCCTAACTAGTCTAAATAAAGTCCCGAGGTCAGAAATTGTGTTCCAGGGATTTCTCTCTACACGGTCGTTAAAGCATTCATTGACTGGACTAGCTTTGAATTTGCTCCTTATGTTAGTCAGTTACATAACAATTTACGGAATATTTAATACATAGTAGAGTTCTGTGCTTCATAAAGATTGTTAATTTTACGCTCTCGTCGCGATAGAGCCCGCATATTAGTAGAGATATTGTTATTACCGTTACATTGTATTTAATTACCTTCCTTCATAGTGTAGGAGAATTACATCATGTTTTGTATATTATTGTAAGTAATTTACATAATACAACGTCGCGGGTAACGACCAATTATTCACTAGAAAATGTTACGTCCATGTTATATGTAGGTACGTGTTTGAATTCCGGTTTTTAATATGCGATGTAAATTATCAGCATCCATGCACTAGTTTCCATGATAATCACAGTACACGCGACGTAACTTCAACTCCTGAGATGGTAATTTACTCGTAGGTAGGTAGATACAAGCTTCTTGCCAAGACATTTTAAACGGTATATGATAAACCGTCAACTTAAACGGACTAAAATCGATGACTGCAGCGACCTGTAAGCCTAGATAAGTCGATACGTTTATCGTCCACCAAAACCATCGATAAGATTTTATCACGGCGCGCATCCTAGCCTAGCCGCTAAAGCAGTCTTTCCCAAAGTGGGTGATAACGCCCCCTTGTGGGCGCTGCAGGCTTAAAGGGGGGCGGTAAGAGACCCAGAAAAAAAAATCGGGACGTTGTGTAGAGGCTTGGGAGGCGTCATCTACTAGGAGGACTCTTAGACATCGACTGAGCTCGACTCTTGACTACAAAAATGGGGGGCGCTAAAAAATAATTTATTGTCAAAGTGGGCAGTAGACTAAATAAGTTTGGGAACCGCTGCGCTAAAGTATGGTCTTAATTTTACCTGTCGTGCTAAATCTTTTCTCTCTCTCCCACAGTCGGTGTGTCGTGAAACGGGAGATTCAGATTCGGACGCGTACGAAGCGAGCGGTGCGGGCGCGGGCCCCCCACCGGCCCCCGCGCCCCCTCTCGTGCCCGACGCGTCGGTGCCCCCGCCGCTGCCCGTGAGGCCCTCCGCGATGGCCCTCGTGGCCCCCAGGGGCCCCGCACGGACTCTCTGGTGTGAGGTGCCGGAGGTCGTCAATTCTGCTGTACTGAGTAAGTTTCCTTTTTCATTAATGCCTTCATGATCCAGTGCCATGGCAGTTACATCACAGACTCTCTTTATCGTGATCCTGGGTTCGATTCCCGGATGTGGACATCACAATAGTCTGAGAAATATGTATAATTCCGTATTTTGTACAATAGAGATACTCGTAGAGCAAATCCAAATCACTTTGCATTACATTACATCCCACGATTGTCGACTAATGATATTTTTGTTGTGTCAACTCTAATGCTGACACTTCACCAGTCTCTACTTCTGCTATAACTATCTGGGATCTTCCTCTATGGTATCGCGCTTCCATTTTGTTTTGTACAAACGATAGTAGCATCTATTAGTTTTCAATTAGAACACAAACGCCTTAAGACGTCCTTGTGATCAATCTCACCTGCTATTGAAACTTGTTCGTAATCCGGTGCTGAACTAAAATCCTTAGATTCCTTAGCAGCCGCAGAGAACCGCCTACAAGAGGCGAAATTCAAGAAAGGTCATTAAGACTAACAAAGACTGTTCATAACACAGTGCTAAATTACTTTCTTTAGGTTCCTTGGCGCCCGCGCAGAAGCGCCTGCAAGAGGCGAAGTTCGAGCTGCTGACGTCAGAGGCGTCCTACCTGAACTCGCTCAACGTTCTAGAGGCGCATTTCGTGGCGCACCCCGCCTTCCGCGAACCACATATACTGTCCCGGGACGACTGGGACACGCTGTTCGCGACCATACTGCCTGGTAAGTTCCACAAATATATGGTGTCCTGGGACGATTGGGACACGCTGTTCGCTACCATTCTGCCTGGTGAATCCCACAAAAAGAAGGTTATATTTCTGATACTCACCAGGAGGTTACACCTTGTACCTACTGACGACAGGTGTGGAGCTCTGGACTGAATTTTAGTCATTACAATAAGGTACACCGTCACCCGCCATATTTGAAAATGGTACTTCCCATAGACATTTTTGTCATAAAATCAAGAAAAGGGAACAAGATTAAATGTTGGTTCCAAAAGGTGGAAGATGGAGATACTAAAATACTTGTAATACCTACGTTTACCCATGTTCGCAAAATAAATATATTTGATTTGATTTGATTTGATTTGATTCAATTCAAGATAGGCTTTGGCTTCTTAAGATCGAAACTTTCATTTCATGACTAGCATACAATAAGCAGTCATATCAAAACATTTTCTACTCCACATTTTGTAGGGCACAGCCTCGTTTTGTCCCCACACTGATTGCATTACTTCTACAATAAACATTTTCTTCCCCAGTGCGCAAGTGCTCGCAACTCCTGATGAACGAGCTGGAGAAGTGCTGGCAGGACAACATCCTTCTAGCTGGCATCTGCGACATCGTGCGGGAACACGCCGAGCGGCACTTCGCCGTGTACGTCAAGTACTGCGAGCACCAAGCGCTTATGGTGCGCGCGCTGCAGCGGCTGAGAGAAAAGCCGGCGTTCGCTGCAGCGCTGAAGAGGTAAGAACCATTTGTGTTGTTGCAAAGATACATCGCTTCATCTGCGACATCGTGCGGGAACACGCCGAGCGGTACTTCGCCGTGTACGTCAAGTACTGCGAGCACCAGGCGCTCATGGTGCGCGCGCTGCAGCGGCTGAGAGAAAAGCCGGCGTTTGCTGCAGCGCTGAAGAGGTAAGAACTAATATTGTGTTGGTGTAAACATAAAGCGCTTTATCTGCGATCTTTATTGGAACACGCCGAGCGGCACTTCGCCGTCTACGTCAAGTACTGCGAGCACCAGGCACTCATGGTGCGCGCGCTACAGCGGCTGAGAGAAAAGCCGGCGTTTGCTGCAGCGCTGAAGAGGTAAGAACCATTTCTGTTGTTGTAAAAATATAGCGCTTTATGTACGACATCGTGCGCGAGCACGCCGAGCGGCACTTCGCCGTGTACGTCAAGTACTGCGAGCACCAAGCGCTTATGGTGCGCGCGCTGCAGCGGCTGAGAGAAAAGCCGGCGTTTGCTGCAGCGCTGAAGAGGTAAGAACCATTTGTGTTGTTGTAAAGATACAGCGCTTTATCTGCGTCAACGTGAGAGAACACGCCGAGCGGCACTTCGCCGTCTACGTCAAGTACTGCGAGCACCAGGCACTCATGGTGCGCGCGCTGCAGCGGCTGAGAGAAAAGCCGGCGTTTGCTGCAGCGCTGAAGAGGTAAAAACCATTTGTGTTGTTGTAAAGATACAGCGCTTTATCTGCGACATCGTGCGGGAACACGCCGAGCGGCACTTCGCCGTCTACGTCAAGTACTGCGAGCACTAGGCGCTCATGGTGCGCGCGCTGCAGCGGCTGAGAGACAAGCCGGCCTTCGCTGCAGCGCTGAAGAGGTAAGAAACAATTAGATAAAGCGCTTCATCTGTGACATAGTGCGCGAGCACGCTGAATGGTACTTCGCCGTCTACGTCAAGTACTGCGAGCACCAGGCACTCATGGTGCGCGCGCTACAGCGGCTGAGAGACAAGCCGGCCTTCGCTGCAGCGCTGAAGAGGTAAGAACCATTTGTGTTGTTGTAAAGATACAGCGCTTTATGTACGACATCGTGAGAGAACACGCCGAGCGGCACTTCGCCGTGTACGTCAAGTACTGCGAGCACCAGGCACTCATGGTGCGCGCGCTGCAGCGGCTGAGAGAAAAGCCGGCGTTCGCTGCAGCGCTGAAGAGGTAAGAAACAATTAGATAAAGCGCTTCATCTGTGACATAGTGCGCGAGCACGCTGAATGGTACTTCGCCGTCTACGTCAAGTACTGCGAGCACCAAGCGCTTATGGTGCGCGCGCTGCAGCGGCTGAGAGAAAAGCCGGCGTTTGCTGCAGCGCTGAAGAGGTAAGAACTAATATTATGTTGGTGTAAACATAAAGCGCTTTATCTGCGATATCGTACGCGAGCACGCTGGATGGCACTTCGCCGTGTACGTCAAGTACTGCGAGCACCAGGCACTCATGGTGCGCGCGCTGCAGCGGCTGAGAGAAAAGCCGGCGTTTGCTGCAGCGCTGAAGAGGTAAGAACTAATATGTGCTGATGTAAACAAAAAGCACTTTATGTACGACATCGTGCGGGAACACGCCGAGCGGCACTTCGCCGTGTACGTCAAGTACTGCGAGCACCAGGCGCTCATGTTGCGCGCGCTGCAGCGGCTGAGAGAGAAGCCGGCGTTCGCTGCAGCGCTGAAGAGGTGAGAAACAACTGCTGTATCAAGCTTGTAGTTTTAGACTGTCAACGTCAAGTACTGCGAGCACCAGGCGCTAATGGTGCACGCGCTACAGCGGCTAAGCGAAAAGCCGGCGTTTGCTGCAGCGTTGAAGAGGTAAGAAACAACTGCTGTATCTTAGTAAGCTTATTAGTTGAGTACGTCAAGTACTGCAAACACCAGGCGCTCATGGTACGAGCCCTGCAGCGGCTGAAAGAAAAGCCGGCGTTTGCAGATTAACTAGCGTCTTTCGAACGTTGTCATCTTGCCAACGCCCGCGCAGCGTCGACGCGGCACTGGTTTAGCGTCGCCGTTACGCCGACACTAAACAGCTGCCGAACGCAGAGGTTGCACAAGGGAATAAGGATTTTGCGTCAATTGGACGGAAAAAAACATTGAGTTGGCGTCATAACGATGTTGAGTGACGCTAATGTATTGACCTTAGATATCTAAATCTAAATCTATATATATAAAAGAAAGTCGTGTTAGTTACTTCGCTTATAACTCAAGAACGGCTGAACCGATTTAGCTGAAAATTGTCCGGGAGGTAGTTTAGAGCCAGGAGAAGGACATAGGATACTTTTTATCCCGTTCGAAATTTTAAAAAAGTCTGCTTATTTATTGCCATTAAGGCGGAACAAAGTTCGCCGGGTCAGCTAGTATAGTATAAAAGGAGAAACTGACTGACTGACTGACATATAAACGCACAGCCTAAACGGCTAAACGTAGGCACTTGAATTGTGTAAGGGACGTAGCTTAGGTACCGTAAAGGTGCACTAAGAAAGGAATTCCCGAAATTCCCACGGGAACGGGAATTACCGGGAAAATCCTTTTGTATGAAAAATCTAAACCGCTTAAGTTAGACGCATGCAAGTACCTTAGTAAACTTAAAGCTTAGTTACAACAGGATATTGAAAAATTCCCACGGGAACGGGAGTTAGCGGGAAAAAACATTTGTATGAAAAAATCTAAACCGCGTAAGATAGATGAAGGGGGTAAAACGGGATCCACGCGTACGAAGTCGCGGGCGGCCGCTAGTCACTTTATAAAATATATTGTAAAATATCATATTTTACTCCTTGACGTCTTAGTGACATAACAAGATAACCGGTTACCATAGCAACCGCCGTAGACTGTACTCGGCGCAAAGAGTTTGTCTTACCGCTACATGGGTTAATCAAGATATTGTCCCGTGTCTACAGACTGGAGAGCCACCCGGCGTGCCAGTCGCTGTCGCTGCACAGCTTCCTGATGCTGCCGATGCAGCGGGTCACGCGCCTGCCGCTGCTGCTGGACGCCGTGCTCAAGCACCTGCCGCCGCAGGATCCCGAGTACCAGGGCTGCATGCTGGCGCTCGCCACTCTCAACGGAGTGAGTAATATACTGGCTTCGACCTCAACCTCCCCAGTCCCCTCTTAAATACTAATGGCGATTAAAGCTCGGTCTGTGAGCACGTAGAAATTTGTTCACCCCTAGCTCGCACACTCACTGCGGGTGCCAGTCGCACAGTAGCGACAGCAATATAATTACGCGCGAGCGATAAGGATGGGTAGCTTGGGGTCATTGGACAAAATTCTACGTGCTCACAGCCCAGACTATAGTAGGTACCAGGGCTGCATGCTGGCGCTCGCCACGCTCAACGGAGTAAGTACCATAGGCTTGCCACCAAGCTTTGGTGTTCATATTGAATTAATAGACGCTTTAGTAAAAACCACAAGAGCTGCATGCTAGTTTGAGCCTCTCTCAATCATCATCATCGTCTCAGCCCCAGGACGTCCACTGCTGAACATAGGCCTCCCCCAATGATTTCCATGTTGATCGATTGGTAGCGGCCTGCGTCCAGCGCCTTCCTGCTACCTTTATGATGTCGTCGGTCCACCTTGTGGGTGGACGTCCCACGCTGCGTTTTCCGGTACGCGGCCTCCACTCCAGAACCTGCCTGCCTCTCTCAATAGCGTTTACTACAAAATGTAATGAAGTTCAAAATCATTTTTGGAAAACTTTTAATAAATGGTCTGTCAAGCACGAGATCATCACAACATATCTCAGCTACTTCCTTTGGCGTTTCGATGAAGTACCGAAGTTAGCCGAGTAGTGTAGTCAGACACTTCGTGTTCAAACTTCTAGACGCTTTCGGGCCTTTTGAGTCCGGTAGGTACAATACCGGCAACAATCGGAAGTCGAGCAAAGCGAGGCAAGTTTGCTCGAAGTGAAGTACGTGTCCACCACACTATCTTATTTCGATTAACTTCGGCCAACTTGACGAGTAGCTGAGGTAAAAGAATCACAGAACCAGTCTCTCAATGATCCCTTTGTCCCCAGTTCGTATCACAGTGCAACGAGGGCGCTCGGAATACCGAGCGAGTCGAGGAGATGTTCCGACTCGCTCAGATCATCGAGTTCCCGCCGCACATCCGCGACTCGCCACTCCTGGGCCCGGCCTGCGGGCGACGGGATAGAAGGTAAGTTGAACTCTAAAACAAGAGGGTTAAGGGTCTTAAGTCCATGCTCGAAAACGCGCGCAACACGGAGCGGGTTGAGGAGATGTTCCGACTCGCTCAGATCATCGAGTTCCCGCCGCACATACGCGACCCGCCTCTCCTGGGTCCGGCCTGCGGACGGCGGGATAGGAGGTAAATTGAACTCTAAAACAAGAGGGTTAAGGGTCATTACTCCATGCTCGAAAACGCGCGCAACATGAAGCGGGTTAAGGAGATGTTCCGACTCATTTAGATCATCGAGTTCCCCCCGCACATCCGCGACCCGCCGCTCCTGGGCCCCGCCTGCGGGCGACGGGATAGAAGGTAAATTGAACTCTGAAACAAGAGAGTCAAGGGTGTTTTAGTGTTGGATTGTCGTTATGAGTAATGCAATCCGGGGCCTATTTTTCTTATGAAATGAAAAAAAATCCATTTCATATTGTCTAACGCCCGTATTCACAAACATTACTATGAAGTCTCATAGTGCGCGTGGACGCACAGGGTGACAAACGAACCAATCACAGAGCTATATTCAACGCTGTGCGTTCGTTTTTCTGCTTCACATAAGCAAGCATCGCTGTGAATACGGGCGTTAGATACTGACAGCTAAAATATTACGAGCACATTATTTTATGTAGATGACAATACGCTTTTGTATAATATAAATTCTAAACTCCATGACCATCTCTAGCTATTAGTATACATTATAAGTGTTCGTATGAGCTCATAGACGAGCTCATGGACAAGCCCGTGCATCGTCGCAAGCGCAGAGAACGCCACATGAACACGCCATGATGACTTATGCATTAGCATAACTAACTATTAAGTTATTTCTATTCCAACGTGGCAAAGGGAGCGATATTTTTATCACCCGTATACTTGAATTGCAATTCACATAAATGTCACGGGGCAATGTTAATCTTAAGTTCATCAGCATAAAGATAAAGATATTTATTTACATAAACATGTGTGAAAAAAAATTACAGAGCAATATGAGTTGGTCTTACAATTTTATCAATGTAACAACATGTTTTAGAGTCATAGAGTCTAATCTCGTGTCTCGCAGGCCGGTGCGCTGGCTGGTGCGGTCGGGCGAGATGACGCAGCTGGTGTGGAAGGCGGACGAGCTGAAGCTGACGTTCGGCAAGAAGTTCCACAAGCTGCCGCTGCACCTGTTCCTCTTCAACGACCTGCTCGTCATCACCAAGAAGAAGAGGTCAGTCGTCTAACAACGGACGGATTCTCATCAACAAAATACTGTGACATTAGGATATACCAGCTCGCCTGTACGTACAGGCCGGCACGCACACATTCATACCCTGATACACCACTTCGAGTGCAAACTTCACACAGTTGACACATTTACGCGGCGAAAAAAAAACACAAATACGACATGTCTTGCGTGGTGAAATTGTGTAAAAACCGTTCTGATCGAACGAACAAAAATCAAGGAATCACATTTCACAGGTAAACTAATAATCTAATCACTTATTTCCCCGATTTTATAAACATTAAAATATTAAAATCAAACGTCAATCACCCGACAAAATAATACGTCAAAAGCCAGTGTTCTCAGTTATTTACGTGGGAAAATTACCCGAAAAGTGGGAAATCTATAATTTTAAGACTTTTTAGGTTTTTATTACGCATACTATTGAAATAAAATAATGTATCATAATAACTGTGTTTTAATGGGATAATATATATTTTCGTAGGCAGATTTGATCCTTCCCAAGGGCGTGGAACTACGAAATTCAAATTTTCTTATATTTTTGCAAGTCAGTGTCAGGTTGTATGTTAAAATCTATCAGAGATAATAATATTGATGATACATAAGAATATGATTACGTAGGTACACAAGATTGATAATTTGTAACTGCGTGAATCGTACCTGACACTGACTTGCAAACAAAGTAAGAAAATTTGAAAATTTCGCGTCTACCTCAACGTATTCATCTTTCATCCTTTTCAAATGGCACGATATAATTTCGTCTACATTTCCAAGTAACATATCTGCCCATCTATGTTTTTCTTAAAATAAATGGGTAAAATGTTTTGGCTAACATGGCATCCCTAAATTCACTCACACAATAGACAAACGCCAAAATTTTGCGTCACAGTTTTGTTGTAGCGCGAGTTCCGTCCGCCTTTTTTTATAGGTCCATGTCTAACAATTATTTTTTTTCGTTCATTTCAGCCAAATGACATCCACTGCTGGACAAAGGCCTCCCCCAAGGTTTTCCATAATGAACGGTCCTGCGCTGCCCGCAACCAGGCTATTTTTTTTTTATTTCAACCTAATGCAGTCCACTCCTGGACAAAGATCCCCATGAATTTCCACAAAAATCTCCTCGGATTTCCATTATTACCGGCCCTAGACAGCGGCAACATGAATTCGGGCAGCATGTCAGGATTTCCGCGATTTTCGCCAGATCATCGGTTCATAGAGTGAGAGGCTTTGAGGCCTGCGTATACCATGTTTTCTGGTTCGTGGTCGCCACTCCATAACTTTTCTGCATTACACAATTAATGCGGCATAATTAACTCACAACTTCGTTTTAACAAAATGACGTCCACTGCTGAACAACGGCGTTCTCCAATAATATCCATAACGACCGATCCTGTGCTGCCCGCATCCAGTGCTTCACCAGATCGTTGGATATGCTTGTAAATGTGTACAAGCTATCAATAGCACTTAAAAGAACCTTTAAGCGGTTGTAAACCAGTTGTAATAAAGTACATTATCCACAGCGAGGAGTCATACGTAGCCGTGGACCACTGCGCCCGCTCACTACTGGAGGTGTGCGGCAGCGACGGCGGCGCGGCGGCGGCAAGACACGCGCTGCTGCTCACGCTGCTCGAGAACCACGAGGGACGCACCGTCGAGATGGTGCGTATGGCTCTTGTAATAGAGTGCATTATCCCCTGCCTTAGCGAGGAGTATACGTGGCCGCGGACCACGCCACGAGGGGCGCACCGTCGAGATGGTGCGTATGACTCTTGTAATAGAGTGCATTATCCCCTACCTTAGCGAAGACGTGAACCACACCACGAGGGCCGCACCGTCGAGATGGTGCGTATGGCTCTTGTAATAGAGTGCATTATCCCCTGTCTTAGCGAGGAGTATACGTGGCCGCGGACCACGCCACGAGGGCCGCACCGTCGAGATGGTGTTTATGGCTCTTGTAATAAGGTACATTATCCCCTACCTTAGCGAGGAGTCGTACGTGGCCGCGGACCACGCCACGAGGGGCGTACCGTCGAGATGGTGAGCACTACTACATTAGAATATAATACATTGTATACTAAAGCCTGGTCCGTGAGCACGTAGAATTTTGTCCAATGACCCCAAGCTACCCATCCTTATCGCTCGCGCGTAATTATATTGCTGTCGCGACTGTGCGACGGGCGCCCGCAGTGAGTGTGCGAGCGCGACAGCAACATAATTACGCGCGAGCGATAGGGTACCCTCGGGTAGCTTGGGGTCATTGGACAAAATTCTACGTGCTCAATGACCAGGCTTTAGCTAGGGTATCCCGCACACTAGCATCTTTTCGCCAACGTCGACGCAACGCCCATTGGCGCCGCATTCTGCGTAGATCCGGCGTTCGGCAGCCATTAAGTATTGGCGTCGCGGTGACGGTGAACCAGTGACGTATTAACGCTGGACGAGTGCTGACAAGAAAATGACACTCGAAAGACGCTAGTGTGGAGGATCCGTAAATCAACCTAATATTTACATGACCTGTTCGGGATAGGTGTATGCGTATGCGCAGCTAGCGCATGCGTGGATATGCAATGGCAATGTGCCTGTAAATGAAATATGTACTTCACACCCGTCTTTTATTAATGGTCACAATTATGGTCTTTGGGAAACAAAAACCTATTTCAGTAACCCATTGAGGTGTAAACTTTTAGCCCAACAGATGTACTTTATTTTTAGTGGTAAATCGTTTATCGTCTAATTATTCAGGGGTATGTTCCGATATAGCACTGCGAGCATTGCTCTGCTTCACACCCACCACCGAGAGCACTGAGCAGTAATCGCAGCGCTATATTATTATCAATGTGCTTAGTGCGAGTTTGTATTGAACGTTTTCGCATCGCTACCGAGTGCGTCAAAAAATCTATGAAGATTTTAGTTGAAAGTATCCGCAAGGGGCGCTGTACAATCTTTCATATATTTTTTACGCAGTCGCTAGCGATGACGTTTCGTGAAATCGTACTAAGCACTCGGAATATTGAGGTCTTGTCTCGATATTGATTTGTCCTTTCCCCGCAGCTGATGTCGTGCCCGAGCGAGACGGACGCGTCGCGCTGGAGCGAGGCGCTGGCGCCGCCGGCCGAGGGAGCGGAGGGCGAGGCCGTCTACGCCGGCTGGGACTGCCCGCAGGTGGCCGCGCTCTACGCCTACCGCGCCGCCCAGCCCGACGAGCTGCCGCTGGCCGAGGGAGACATCGTCAACGTCACGCGCAAGACCAGCGAGGGTAGGTCGCTAGCTGGGACACTGTCACTGTCACGCGTGACACCAGCGGCCGGGACTGCCCGCAGGTGGCACTTGTCATGTGCAAAACCAGCTAGAATCACGGGACTCATCCTCTTGTGGTCACCGGAACTTAATAGTCAACTAGCAACGACTGTTGTTTAGTAAATTAACATTCGCGTGAGATGTCCTAAAGATTTGCCAATCTATCCTTAAGGCTTGATTTCCTTTTAGGCTGACATCGATGACCGACGTCAGCGGCGCGCACGATGACACACTAGTTCTATGTAATCATCTGCCGCTGACGACGGCGTTGCAGTGCGGTGCTTCATAGAACATTGTGTTTATTCGTACGCTCGACCGATGTACGCGACCGACGTCAGCGTAGGACGAAATCAAGCCTAAGGATACGTTTCTATTGATGCGAAGTAAAATGAACTTTTGACATACTCGTATGCATGTAAAAATGTACAAAAACACAATCAAAACGCGACCTAACACCCATTCCCACAGAGTTGAAACTAATCAGTGTTATCCTCCAGGTTGGTACTACGGCGAGCGCACACGTGACGGCGAGGCGGGCTGGTTCCCGGGCGCGTATACGGCGGAGATCGCGTCGCCTCACGTGCGCGCGCGCAACCTGCGCCAGCGGTACCGCCTGCTCGCGCTCTCCGCCACCTACCTCGCGCACAAGCGCCGCCCACTTTGAGACAAGCCACGCCCACTGGATTTGACAGCTGAACGGATCGCCAACACTGTCGAATATATAGTTAGCGCCGCTCTGAGGGAAGCCACGCCCACACTGGATTTGACGGATGAACGGATCGCCAATACTATCGGATGTATGGTTAGCGCCGCTCTGAGGGAAGCGACGCCCACTCTGTATTTGACAGCTGAACGGATCGCTAATACTGTTGGATGTATAGTTAGCGCCGCTCTGAGACTAGAGGCTGCAGGCGAGGATTTGATCGTCATCCGCTTATCTCAAAAGCGCTGCCTGCTCAGAGCGATTAATCTACACTTGCTTCAGATTGGGCAGCTGAGTGAATCGGCACCGGTCTGAGCGGCCTACTTTCTCTCGCTCCAGATTCCACTCCGGACTTGACAAAAACGAGATCGCTAACATTGTCGGATGTATAGTTAGCGCCGCTCTGAGGGAAGCCACGCCAATCTGGATTTGACAGCTGAACGGATCGCCAATACTGTCAGATGCTGAGCAAGCCACGCCCACTCCGGACTTGACAAAAACGAGATCGCTAACATTGTCGGATGTATGGTTAGCGTCGCTCTGAGGGAAGCGACGCCCAGTGGATTTGACAGCTGAACGGATCGCTAATACTGTTGGATGTATAGTTAACGCTGCTCTGAGAAAAGAGGCTGCTGGTGCCTCCAGATTTGAGAAAACAAGATCGTCACTAATCCACTCATCTCCAACTACCAAGAGCACTGCCTGCTCAGAGCGACTAACCTACACTCGGTCCAGATTGGGCAGCTGAGTGAATCGGCACCGGTCTGAGCGACCTACTTTCTCTCGCTCTGGATTAAACAGCTGAGCGGATCGCCAATCACCACTCGACCGCTCATCTCCAGGCAACGCTCTCGGATACGCGGCAGTTTTAAGGAAACGAAGTCACCTTTAAACCTCGGTGACGAAGGCTGCTATGCGGCAATTGCCCATTTAGATAAGTGCTAACAGCGTGAGAGACCACCGCTTGAAGAACATTACATTTTTAAACAGGTTTCCGAAGTTCTGAATTTACGCGCGCGTAACTTAGATTAAGGTGTCGCCACTACATTACCACATTTAAATAACAAATTAGTCATTCTGATACTGGTTTCCGGCTTAATTAAACTGTGAGCCAGCAAACGTTATGAGATAAAATATTTACGATATCAAGTTCTTTGGCAGGAAAGGATTGCATTCTACGAAAGAAACATGGTGCTCCTATAGAATCTACTGTATATCTACAATAACTATAACTACACCTAATTTTCCTTATTTCACTAGTTACTGCAAAGACATCACAAAAACTAATTAATATCACAATCTGTCAAACACTTTGTAGTTTAGCTATTAGCTTTAACAATCCTGGTTAACAAACACAATGGTGCTCACTTTTTGGAACCGCGGTCCTCGCGAAGTTTGGTAGGAGTTATTTAGGAAGTCTGTAATTTGCACTATTAAGTGTGACGCACTGGAAACGACGCTCGTCCGTCCAGACACTGCCTTTACTTAGACGTAAGAAGCGTACTTTTGGACACGTTTACTAACACGGTGCTCGCTGTCGCCCACTCGATGGGACGGGGCTGACTCTCAATGAGTATTCTTTATAATGCTATGTTTAATTATTGTTAGATGTGAAATGTACAGTTACGCATGAGATTCACGGCAATTTATTGTACAGAATATTTTCTAATTAGGAACCTTTACTGATTAGTTGTTAAGTTTACGAGTGTATTCGCCCACTATATTGTGTATTTTGTATGTCTCCGCTTCGCTTGACCGCAATTTTCTAAAATTACCTAGTCATATAAGCGAATGAGTCAAATGTTATATTATTACATATTTTTCGATGTTCACGGATAAATTTCAATATAATAAATTGTATTAACATTCCGTTTAATGACATTAGTAGGCAATGAAATTGTAATAAGTATCATCACCAATATCTATTGTACTTACTCTAGTAAATTATTGTTTTGTATATAGAGTTAATGACATGTATTAGTCGGTGAGATCTATTTATAGTTATGTAATAATGATGAATATTATCAAATATAATAAATTTCTTTAAAGCATGTTATTTTCTTTATTACAGCCCTCTAATTTGATTAATTTGTTACACTACTGCAAAGACACCAAAATCATAAATATTGTTTATTTAGAAAGAAACAAACTAAGATAGGAAATATATTTTTTATTATTTTATGTACTTAACTTTTTATTTTACAACAAACCTAAAGTACATGAACTATTATTGTAAGCAATAGAATCAGCATTTAAAAGCCAATTTTCTCAACAAATTGGTAACACTTACAAGTACAAAAGTAGTATAAAAAATGTCAAGCTTTGAAATTGATTTATTCATTTTGTTTTTGTAAATAAATTAAAAAATATTTTGACTTGTTACAAATAAATATAAAACAATTTAACTTAGAATAAGTAAAAAATCCATTTAAAAATACTTAAAATTATTCAGATCATAGAAATGTTAATCTCAGATATCATGGATAAGAATGTAAACACAATTCAATTTCTATACAGTATTTAGAGCTATTGGAAATGATTGTGTACCTTACATGCAAAATTAAAACTAATGAATGCACTGTTACTTATTATGACTATAGAAACCAAGCTACTAACACAATGGATACAGAGATCGAAGTCCAGAACGAAGAAATTAAATAACAGGAATGTTCAGTCGAATGTGCGTTGAGATAACAAGTCATAGATCACCCTGTGCGGACCTGAAGTACATCATATCCTTGTCTTGGAGGAGTTGTCTTTGACTTCAAACAGTTTTCGAACAAAATAGACCTGCAGTGTGGCTGTTGTTGCTATCGCCAGGATTTGGATAAATGACCACCTGTAAGAAATGTCAAAATAATTTATTTCTACCAATCATTTAGTTATGTTTTTCAGTTCTTTTGCTACATGTGTAATGTCTTCCTAAAAATGAAATATAGGTATTTGCAATACTGTAGATGACTAATGGTTGTGGATTTGTTATGAAAACTGGTAACATTGTGCCGAATAATACAATACATAGTACTGTGGGGAAAATCCAATCATGAGTTATCATTTTTTGATATCATTAATGAAATTAGAAAATCAATCCATGTTGGTTTTAATACAAATTCAAGGTTGTTTGATAAACATTGCAAAGGTATGGAATTCTGCTATAACTAATTTGATATATTGCCTCAAAGCTTAATTAATTTGATAAGTTTGAAAGGAAAATTACCTTAAAACATAATTATTGTTGTCCATCAACAAATTGTAGTCTCGAGACTCTCTCGCTCTAGAATGGTACTGGTATTGCAGTATATCATTAATATTACGTTCCACAAACTGGATAGAGTTCTGAAACAAAAGCAAAAGAACTAATTACCTTTCTTACAGATATGATTCGGGACCTGCATCTTTAGGATGCCAGTTTGTTCAAGCTTTCCAATACTACATTAATTGTATTGTTTATTCATAAAATCCTATGTATGTGAGCCGTTTTAAGGGTTCTTTACCTATCTGAAATATTTTTGCATGTTAAACACCACCACAACTCCTAATTTTTGTAAATAATTTGCTTGTCAGCAAGGGCAGCAGTTACACTTACACATGCAATAACTGAATAAAACTGCTCATCTCAATCTACTTAGCCATGTTTTGCCACAGATAATGCTACTAGTGAAGCATTTTAAAGGTTCTTTACCTATCTGAAATATTAGTATATTTGCATGTTAAACACCACCACAACTCCTAATTTGTGTAAATAATTTGCTTGTCGGTTTGATATATTTTTTTGACATTCACTTGAATCAGAATGAAGAAGAAAGGAAATACTTACAGTAAAGTTCTTTATGTTCATGTCCATCTCCTCCACCTCCTTAGCGTACTTCTCCCACATGTCATACCGGATGACAGACAGGTACAAGTTGACGAGCTTGCCGGCAAACCGCGAGAACTGGTTGTCGATGCACACGGCGTAGTAGCCGCCTGAAGACGACTGGTCGGCGTACTCCGCGCTCTGCCGCCACTCGTACGGGTGCACGATCTGCCCGTTCGGGTGCCGCACCGCGAACCCGCACATTCCATCGCCACCTTTCAACACCTACAAATTAGAAAGTTCACAAACGTCACTTAGTTTTTCAATCACATTAACGACAGTCTAACTTGATTATAAAACACTAACCGACCAGAACCAAACGCTAATGTGGAACATATGCGATAAAAACGGAAAAACACGTTAATTACCTGATAGCTGGCGTAAAACGTAGCGCCCGGCTGAACATACTGAAAGTAGCAGTCTTCCTTCCCGGCGTCTATGTGAACCTTATAATCCATGGTGACCGCTGGTAGATTTTCGTACCATGGTGCCGCTGATGTAGAGAAAACATCTCCGACGAGTGATAAAATTGTAAATATTACTGTTAACAATGTAAACATATGCCACGTCCGTTGTGCCATTTTCGACAATGACAAATGAATGAATGATGAAAGAAAACAAGATGAATGAAACAACTTGTCAATGTCAAACTAAAACCATTCCTTTCCACACAGAATGTAAAAAAATCTAAAAACAGCAGTGTCTAGACTCTAGTCTAGACAAAGTAACATTAGCAGTAGTTTTTATTCCGACATCTCTTCGCCCCTGTGTTTATTTGTATTCACTTCACTCCGCATTTATTAAAGCGCTTAGGATTTTTTCACTGATGGAAGTCAGCTGTTCACTCTATGACAGCTGTCAAATCTGTCATATTTCAAAGGCTAACCTCAAAACGCACAGTTCATGAGTTCAATTATTTTTATTTTATTTAGTAAATCAATCAATTCAATTTAACATAAGTAGTGGTTGTGGCTAACAATGAAAGCTAGATACTTAGCATTCTTTTCGTACATAGGAACCAGATTTAGGTAAGAAACTAATAAAATTGATAATAAATAATTGTTACCAAGATTACTCACGATTGTAGGGTATTAATTATTATTGCAATAACCCCCAGATCTTCAGAAAAATTAAGGGTTAAAGGCAAAAGTCAATATCCTGATCCTGATAGTGTGCAAGGAATGATAGAAATGGGGCTATATAAACTGAAGTCTTTGAACTATCCGCAAATTACCCTGTCTAGCCGGTAAGCTTGTCCCCTGTAAGTTCATATTTTATTACTTTGTTAATTTTTTATACATCAATCATCAAATATCGTCTAATTGATATTATGTCTACATCTCATTGTATCTAGAAGATAAATAATTGAGGTGTAATAGTTTCCACCTAGAATATCAATATAGTGAATTAATGGTCAAGACTTACTTTTGATGTGACTAGACTACAGTAAAATCATGTTCTAGATTTACTTTTCATGTGATTTTCCTTGAATTACAAGCTGTTGTATGATACTTACTACTAATAGAAGGCAATAATATTACCTGTAAATTCTGTAATATGATAGTTGTGGAAATAGAAAGAATGAATATTATTATAATTATTTTATACCAAGAGGTTTGTTACTTATTATTACTATTTAAAACAAAATATAATAAATTGATTTATATTTTATAATTTTTCCTTAGCACAGATGGTGGAGTGCATGCGCTGTGTTCCAGTGCCCACTTTGATTTGGACAGATATGGCGCCAAAATTTATGATCCGCCCCACATTTGCTATGTCTTAAACAAGTACTTTTACAACACAAATAGTAGCATATTTGTCAAGAAGTGCTTGAGGGTTCCTGATGATTTTAATGCCAGATTTAAAGCATTATCTAGAACATATTTGTATAGGTAAGTTTTAACTTGGTTTAATATATCAAATTGTTTATTTGACAAGGAATGAGCAAGATTGAATAGATTAATTTGTTAATTATAGACTTGCCGTACTGAAAAAAGATAAAGTTCTACCAGAACACTCTTGCATAGCATCACACATACCTATTGAAGAATGGAAGAGGTGCCATTTCACAAGGTAACATAACATTTTTATCTAGAATTAGATCTAGCATTTAGAGAATTAGTTATATCCTCTATGATCTAGCAGCCCATTGCCTTATTAAAAGTTAGTTATACCTCTTGATTAAAATTGTGTATGTTCTATTAAGCCAGAAATTACTGTTAAAATTGGACTGTTAATTGAAAAGAACACATAATTTAAAAACTATTTTGACTGTAATTAATAATTATGACAATAGATGTAAGAAACTATGTAACAAATCATTATTTTTATTTTGTTAAGGCTATCCAACTTTGACATTGAGAAGCTGAAAGAAGGCGCGAAGTATTTAGTGGGGTACCACGACTTCACCACCTTCAAGAAGTTCGACAAGCTGAAGCAGAACAAGTCGAACCGGCGCGAGTTGTATTCCGTCGCGGTGCGGCCCGGCGCGCCGCTCGTGACGTCACACTCGCAAGCGGAGGAGTCCATCTTTGATCATTGGGAGGTGGAGTTCAGGGGGCGCGCGTTTGTTCACAACCAGGTATGCGTACAGTCACTATAGTCTCCACACTGTAGAACATAGTCTCCTCTGCAGAGAAAGCAATAAGTAGCATCACAGAATAAATACTACATAGTTCTGTAGCAGCCAATTTGTAATTCGTGCTCAAAAGAATGTCAACAGTACCTATTTTATGTGGTAGGAGCAGACATCCCTTGCCACCTGCAAGGTCACTAGTTAGAGTTACACATATGCAATAACTGAATAAAACTGCTCATCTCAATCTACTTAGCCATGTTTTGCCACAGATAATTCTACTACCAGTGAAGCAGTTGATTGAATTGACTCAGATTCAAGAATTATACCATATTATTTACATTTTGTTACCCCTTATTTCAGATCCGACGGATGATGGGAACACTCATCAGTTGTGCAATCGGTAAATTACCTCCTGAAGAGATAAAGGTAATGTTACAAGTGCCTTCCAAGCATTCCTGGCACACATTCATTCCCAGCTGTCCCCCAGATGGACTTTACTTGTGCAAAGTGGAGTACAATCCTCAGGACCTTGTATACCACGACGACGCGGCACTAACTGCAGAAAAACAAGAAGACACCGACTTAAGTGACAGTGAATAAACATGAGTTTCCTCAGTGAATTGACGAAACAGAAAAATAAACTAAAAGAAACAAAAACAGTGGTGACTAAAGTGGACGGACAGAGGTTTGTGGAGAGAGGTGGAAATGTCGAAAAACTCGAATCGACTTACGGTTTTGTCGTCGATACAAAACCGGACAATGTTCCGGTTATGATTGTTGATCATCTGTACATAGGTTCACAAGATTGTACAGCAAGCAATGTGTTAGAAAAATATGATATTAAATGTGTGCTAAGTCTAGGAATAGATGGGTATGTTGATGTAGAGCATAAGTTTGTGGTTTGTTTAGATTTGCCTGAAACAGATATAAAACCTGTACTCTGTGACAGTTTGCCATTCATCCACAAAGCTGTGGAGTCGGGCGTCAATGTGTTGGTCCACTGCAACGCGGGAGTGTCTCGCACTTCTACGATCGCTATAGCATATTTAATGCATTACAAAGGTATGCAATATGAAGATGCTTACAATTTAGTTAAAGGGAAAAGACCTGCCGTGCAACCCAATGCAGGTTTCAAACGGCAGTTGATGCTCATGAGTCCAGGCTATATAATATGAGAATATGTAAATAAAAATAAAACCATTGAATACAAACAGAACTAGTTATTTATTGTAATAAATAAGTAAATGTTTAAGTACAAGAGCCAAACATTTTGTATAGGTAATAAAAGCAGGATTGTGTCGCTTTACACCCAATTACAATGGAAGCACTAATTCGTTAATTAGGTACAATATGTATTATTATGTAGCACCAAGTTCATAAGTTTCAGAAGCTAAAGCTATACTTAAACTTAATTAACATTGTATAAAATTTTATAAATATCTACTACATTAGAAAGTTCCATAACCCTTGATTCTGAACAGATATAGTAAAGTAATTTATGTAAATGAAAATAATACAACTTATTTTTACTTAATATTGAATTCTCCTTTTCCATTGCCATATTCAGTGCCAGTTTAAAAAAAAGTCATTATAGATCTACAGTTTTAAAATGGGAAAAACTTTTATAAAAACTTTTTACATTTAATTCCCTTAATTAGATATGAGTAGTATAATATAACCAAATATACAAATAGTATTCAATTGACAACATTTTAATTCATAAATACTGATTGAATAATATAGCAAAAAAATATTCGTAAGTATCAAACATACGCAAAAGATCTTGAGACAACTTTACAATAATAATGTCTTGGATTTAAACTAATAATAATGTATTTAATTCAATAAGCAGTTTCGATTGCTTAAGTTTGTGGTATATCTTATTTATTTTACATAACTAACTATTTAGCTTAGGGACTGAGCAATATTAAGCACCTTATAGCATAAGTGTTATAAGTACGAGTCGCGCTACAAATTCGCACCATTGCAGATAATATGTAGGTACAACCAGCTTAAAAAAGGGATTGGAAAATAATGTTGATCTCCATCATTTTAATCAGCTTTGCTTATACATTTTGTCACAATAGTGTGATTTGCAGCGCACACAATCTAAGAATTACAATGTATTAATAATTCAATGAACACTTTATATTTGGTGATGATGACAGTCAGGCTTGAACACTGGTATGTAGGTATGCAAAACAAATCAGGCAGGTACACTGTTACTATTATCAGACTCATCAAGAAAATCATCGAATATACATAACCCAATACACTATGCAATGAAAACCATAACCGGCCGGTTTACGTCTACAAAATTAAACCTTATTGTGTTGGAAATAGAGCCACTAATTAAATTATTATGTATACACATTTATAAATGGATACCTAAAATTCATTGAAAAAAAAGCGTCTTCGTCTACGAAAAGCATATACTAAGCACACGAGTGTATTACAAAAATTGTGCTTATTGCATTATGAAAATGGCAAGTGTATCTGATTTACGGCAGCATTCATAGACATCGCCTAAACAAAACTTAGCACTAAAAATAATCGAACATAATGCTCGGAAAGCTAACCCTAATGTCATTCTTGTTTGTTACAACCATTAAATGTATTTTGAGACCATAATAATTTCATTATTATCGAGCCAACTGTCTCACAGGACGGGAATGTCAATTTTGAATCACAAACGTGGTCTCACGTGCACACGCGTCACTAGTCTACGAGCTATGACCAGCGATCAGTCTTCGACAACATCTCTTTTAATCTCAAATGGATAAAATACGAGTATGTCAATTGTAAACATTGTAATGAAAAATAAGGAATAAGTAGTTCAATAAACAGACTATGAATATCTGATTTAAATCGAACACACTAACTTTTCTCTTCGAAATTCAGCAACAAAAACATTCAAGTATCAAGAAATTGTCCTTATTTCAAAAATCATTAACCAAGATTACAAAACTTAACAATAAAAATCATACATTTTACTTCTTAAAACGATAAAATTGTATTAACATCATTGTACTTTAAGTAACCCTCATTAACAAACACTAATTTATAAGGCACATTTAACTAAATTACTGTTACATCGGCTACAAAAAAGTACGTCGAAAATGTTAAAATAGAATCGATTTATTGTTTCCACTAAACATGGGGGCATCATAATGGTTGGATAAAATCAAAAATGAATATGAGAGGAAATGCTCTCAAAGGATTTTAAGAATACGACGCATGTTAGGGAATGTGATCGAGTATATTTCAAAAGAACAGGGCGATCAGTACTATCGAACTTACTATCAATAAAATAAAGCACATGGAAAAGTCCTTGTGATTTACCGTATATGTAAAAGAGCTTTTTATGCCCAAATTATTGAGAGTTCACAATCGCAGGAGTTACTGGTAAGATAACGCAGGAGTTACAAAAATTTTAATGTAAGCCGTATACAGCGGCATTAAGTAGTTCAAATAACGACTTTTTGCGACTTGAACAAATTAAGTACTTTGCGAGATCATAGTTAATTTTTTGAAGTCGGTTAAAGGCGTGGCGGCTACAATCCCGCAGTTCCCAGAACTTACGAGAGATTTATGACGATTCAGGGTTCAGAATGTGTCGCTATTTGCTGTCTGTAGGATACAGTTACTTTTTTGTACAGAAGCGAGACTTACTAACAGCTTTTAAACGCCAATTTCTGATGCTAACTAAAGCGCTAAAGTATTTTCAATTTACGGGTGTGTATATGCTACTTACTAGAAGCTCTTGAGCGTAAGGCCACGGGCAGGCAGTCTATTGACCATAGCCTACGAGTAGGGAAGAGAGAAGAGAGTTGTGACATTGTAGATTTTTGGTAACGTATTTCTTAGCGTAGACTTTAAACTAAAATGCGCACTGTTGCGAGCTCGACAAAAAATCGACAATGTCACAACTCTCCTCGGTCTCCCCTACACCATGCCAAGTATAATATACTAAAGTATGTATTTGCAGTGTGTGTCACTTACTAGAAGCTCTTGAGCGTAAGGCCACGGGCAGCAAGTGAGGCATTAAAGAATTTTAACTTACTAGAAGCCTTTGAGCGTGAGGCCACGCGCGGGCAGACTGTTGGCCTTGGCGGGCGCGTCGCGCGCCTGCGAGTGGGCGACGGCGATGCTAAGGCACTGCACCCACTGCTCGGCGTCCTTGCCGTGCTTAGCCTACGAGTACACGATGCTAGCTCGCGATTGTCCTGTCGATTAGATATCTCAGGTGTGTCGCGCGTGTTTTGTTTTCGATGCAAACTCGCGGAGTTGAACAGGCTTGGTAGAACTTACTAGAAGCTCTTGAGCGTGAGTCCACGGGCGGGCAGACTGTTGGCCATAGCCGTCGTCCTTAGCCTACGAGTACACGATGCCAGCTCTAATATAAAGTATGTATAGAACTTACTAGAAGCTCTTGAGCGTGAGACCACAGGCGGGCAGGCTGTTGGCCTTAGCCGACGTTCCTAACCTGCGAGTTCACGACGATATCAAGTTTGATACACTGAAGCATAATGCAGTTTGCGGACAGAATGTAGAACTTACTAGAAACTCTTGAGCGTAAAGCCACGGGCGGGCAGACTATTGGCCTTGGCGGGCGCGTCGCGCGCCTGCGAGTGCGCGACGATAACAATGATTTGATGTACTGAAGCATAATGCAGTTTGCGGACAGAATGTGGAACTTACTAGAAGCTCTTGAGCGTAAGGCCACGGGCAGACAGAGTATTAGCCATAGCCAACGTCCCTAATCCCTAGCCTACGTACGAGTACATGATGCCAAGTGAGGCATTAAAGAATTTTAACTCACTAGAAGCTCTTGAGCGTGAGTCCACGGGCAGACAGAGTATTAGCCATAGCCAACGTCCCTAGTCTCTAGCCTACGTGCGAGTACATGATGCCAAGTGAGGCATTAAAGAATTTTCACTTACTAGAAGCTCTTGAGCGTAAGTCCACGGGCGGGCAGACTATTGGCCTTGGCGGGCGCGTCGCGCGCTTGCGAGTGGGCGACGGCGATGCTAAGGCACTGCACCCATTGCTCGGCGTCCTTGCCGTGCTTAGCCTACGAGTACACGATGCTAGCTCGTGATTGTCCTGTCGATTAGATATCTCAGGTGTGTCGCGCGTGTTTTGTTTTCGATGCAAACTCGCGGAGATGAACAGGCCTAGTAGAACTTACTAGAAACTCTTGAGCGTGAGTCCGCGGGCGGGCAGACTGTTGGCCTTGGCGGGCGCGTCGCGCGCCTGTGAGTGCGCGACGATATCAAGTTTGATGTAGCATAAATTATGCATAATGCAGTTTGCGGACAGAATGTGGAACTTACTAAAAGCTCTTGAGCGTAAGGCCACGGGCAGACAGAGTATTAGCCATAGCCAACGTCCCTAGTCTCTAGCCTACGTGCGAGTACATGATGCCAAGTGAGGCATTAAAGAATTTTCACTTACTAGAAGCTCTTGAGCGTAAGTCCACGGGCGGGCAGACTGTTGGCCTTGCGGGCGCGTCGCTTAGCCTACGAGTACACGATGCTAGCTCGTGATTGTCCTGTCGATTAGATATCTCAGGTGTGTCGCGCGTGTTTTGTTTTCGATGCAAACTCGCTAGATGAACAGGCCTAGTAGAACTTACTAGAAACTCTTGAGTGTGAGACCACGGGCGGGCAGGCTGTTGGCCTTGGCGGGCGCGTCGCGCGCTTGCGAGTGGGCGACGGCGATGCTAAGACACTGCACCCACTGCTCGGCGTCCTTGCCGTGCTTGGGCTTGAGGATGAGCGTCTGGTCGCCGGTGAAAATCTCGAACGCCTTGGGGATGTTGCGCGCGCCGCGGGACACCTTCACCGACCGGATCTGGTTGATGTCTATGCTCTCGCCGCCGCTCTGGAATGTTTAAACAATATTTTCATTGTGTTCTTTGCTAGTCCGGTCGTCGAACAGCGATAAGGATGGGTAGCTTGGGGTCATTGTACAAAATTCTATCCGCTCGGCGACCGGACTTTAAAGACTTCTTAATGATTAGTCACTGAAGTAGTGGTAAGAAAAATTCCAATAATCATCCGTTTTGCAATGGAGGGAAGTCGAACCTTAAATTCGAACTCTTATGTTCTTCTGATTAATTTCGTTGCGGGTCTGATGATAATTTAACTTTCCCCCGGGACAAACTTGACCTTTATTGGTTGGGTTTTTATTAGCCATCAAGTTGTAGATCCTGGCTACACAGAAGTTGCAGCTGTGGGAACGAGAGATGGGAATAGTCCTGTTGATGATCATCGACAGAGGAGCGACGTCACGTCTCGACCCATTGTAGGTTGCAGGAGGTACGCGGTGGTGTGACGTTCATGTGACATACTAAGCCCTTGATGCGCGACGGAGAGCTTTAAGTATCAGGCGTGCCGGCAGTGTGGTGACGTCACGTACCGAGCCCTTGCAGGACAGGTGCGCGGCGGAGAGCGTGAAGTATCTGGTGCGCCAGCGCCGGAAGAGGCGCCAGCGGCCCTTCTTCTCCTGCAGCTGGCCCTCGATGACGGGCGCGGCGCCGGCCACGAAGCCCTGTGCGCGCTCGGGGTGAGCGCACAGGAAGCAGCGCCAGGGCTGCTGCGGCGCGCCGCCCGGCACCGAGAACACGTCGAAGAAGCCCGCCGCACGCAGCTCGTCCGCCACCATCTCTTGCTCCTAAAAGTACGAAGACTTTTCGGTCAAACTGTCTAGTTAGAGTTACTGGCGAGTGACACACTCGTACTCGCTAGCAACGCCAACCAACAAATAAGGGCCTGTCCAGGAGGGCGAATTCATCACGAATCCTACGCGCGAACACGAGCGTATTGTATAACGAGATTCGTCGTCTTGTGGACGCTATGTATTGGCCTCTAGTATCTCGGCAGCGAGTAGCTTTCGCCCTCCTGGACAGGCTAAAGTTATCGAAACGGCCGCCATCTCCTGCTCCTGGAAGTACACAGGGTTTCGGCAGAGTAAATACAAATGAGTAGGTCATCTTCATAAAAACGCACGGGCGAATTTTGTCAGTGTGTGCGTGCGCGCCGCATACGTATATTGGCGCGCTCACATACAAACCGCGCTCGGTGCGTTTCTATAAAGATGACCTACTCATTTGTATTTACTCTGGTTTCGGTCAGTGATGTGTAGGTAGAGCCACTATCTCTTGATTTGTCAGCGGTCTTAATCAACGAATAAACAGGGTCATTTTGATTGTGATGTTTAAAGTTCGGTTGAATTTTCTACGTAAAGCAGATTAGTAAGTTCCTTGAAAGTTTGCTAAGTTACATGGGTATGTGACTTAGTAAACTTTCAAGGAACTGCTGGCAATGGACGGGGCATATAGCTAGCACATAGGCGCCGAACTGATGGTTGCTGGGGTAGAAATGTTCTCGAGTGGCGACCACGGGGCGGAAGACGTAGTGTAGTGTGGGTCCCTCACTAGGTGGACCGATGATCTGGTGAAGGTCGCGGCAAGTACCTGAATGCGGATAGCGCAAGACCGGTCGTTGTGGAACTCCTTTTGAGAGGTCTTTGTCCAGCAGTGGACATCATCTGGCTGAAACGAGGAGTATATTAGGCTTGTTCCCAGTGGGGAGCTAGTGAGCTGGACCGACAATCTGATGAAGGTCGCAGGAAGTAATTGGATGCGGGCAGCCCAGGACCGGACGTTATGGGAGGCCTTCGTCCAGCAGTGGACGTCATCTGGCTAAAACAAGGAGTACTACACATAGGCTTGTAAATTGAACTAGCGCGCTTACCTTGAGGCCGGGAAAGGCGCTGGTGACGACAGTAAGGAAGGTCTTGTTCTCGCACTTGAGGATGTCCCAGCAGTGCTTGAGTGACGCCACGGTGGGGTCGCGCGACGACAGCGCCGACGCGTGACGCGCCTGTAGCGCCAGGAACATCAGGTGGATCCACACGCGAGGCGCGCGCGTTCGCACGCAGAACAGCGCTCGTGCGAACAGGCAGTGCGGCCCGCGGCGACCGCATGCGAATTGTAAACGCGCTTGTTTCTTCGAGCGACGCTCTGGGTAAGGAAACACACACGAATTAAACACGACTTGTCACGTCATCGCGCGCGTGAATAGGCAGTGCGGCCCGCGGCGACCGCATGCGAATTGTAAACGCGCTTGTTTCTTCGAGCGACGCTCTGGGTAAGGAAACACACACGAATTAAACACGACTTGTCACGTCATCGCGCGCGTGAATAGGCAGTGCGGCCCGCGGCGACCGCATGCGAATTGTAAACGCGCTTGTTTCTTCGAGCGACGCTCTGGGTAAGGAAACACACACGAATTAAACACGACTTGTCACGTCATCGCGCGCGTGAATAGGCAGTGCGGCCCGCGGCGACCGCATGCGAATTGTAAACGCGCTTGTTTCTTCGAGCGACGCTCTGGGTAAGGAAACACACACGAATTAAACACGACTTGTCACGTCATCGCGCGCGTGAATAGGCAGTGCGGCCCGCGGCGACCGCATGCGAATTGTAAACGCGCTTGTTTCTTCGAGCGACGCTCTGGGTAAGGAAACACACACGAATTAAACACGACTTGTCACGTCATCGCGCGCGTGAATAGGCAGTGCGGCCCGCGGCGACCGCATGCGAATTGTAAACGCGCTTGTTTCTTCGAGCGACGCTCTGGGTAAGGAAACACACACGAATTAAACACGACTTGTCACGTCATCGCACGCGTGAATAGGCAGTGCGGCCCGCGGCGACCGCATGCGAATTGTAAACGCGCTTGTTTCTTCGAGCGACGCTCTGGGTAAGGAAACACACGGATTATACACGACTTGTCACGTCAACATAGAGAACGTCAACGGAGAGCCGAGCAAGGACCTGTTTATCACCAGGACCTCCCGAGTAGTCGCAGTAACTGGATCGCGCATTATACACGACTTGTCACGTCAATATAGTAATATCGCGCGCGTGAACAGGCAATGCGCCTGCGCCTACTACTTTGAACGACGCTCTAAGCGAGGAAACAAATACAAATCAGCTTGCACCGCAGTGAATTCATGCCACGTACGTACACCGAATTTAAAATCCTTTTCGAACACATAAAAGGCAGTCTTTGAGATACACATAAGATTTTAAAAGTCAAATTGATCAAATCAAATACTGAATCGTTCAAATATCACGATCTGTGCAATTAGTTTGAACTCACCTTCGATGGTGCACTTGGCGGGCGGCGGGAGCCGTAGCGACACGTTGTCCATGTAAGCTTTGATCTTGTCCAAGTGCTTCTCGCAAAAGTGCTGCAAAAATATTGAAATTCAAAACACACAAAAAATATGTTGCTAGTTTTAAGGACTGTAAATATGGTGAACATATAACGTTCAGGCAACTTAACATCGTGGGAAAAAACCTAGCTGATGTATAAACGACAGGATTAAGGGAAACTCTGGCATCTGGTGGTTATCACACTGCGCCGCGCTCGACGCGTTTTCAGTGTGTTGTGCCGCGCGTGTTTTCTATACAAACTGAGGTACTTGCATACAATGATTAAATCTGTCGTCCCGCGTACCGCGGCGGAGCGCGGCGCAGTGTGATAACCGCCTATGTTTGTTTGATTGTACCTGGACGGTGTCACGCATGGGGTAGGGCTCAAACACGCTGATGCGGTTGGAGTTGATCATGGTGACGCTGGTGTTGTTGCCGCGCCGCGCCGCCGCCGCCGGGCTGCCCGCCGCCGTCGCCGCCGGACCCGCCGCCGCCGCCGCCGCTGTCCCGCCGGAGCCTACGAATAAACTTATTGTGTGATTAATAAAGACTAAAACGGTGGACGCACATGTATGAAAAACTGGCTCAACTATGCGAGCTAAGCTAAACTAACTTAGTTTAGCCGGCGGTGGACGTTTGGCTTAAGATTTGCAACTTCCATCATCAGAAGTCCGAACACCTTATTTTTTCACTAAAACACAGAAAATATTCGTGAAGCGTTTGACTTGCGTTTGAGAAAAAGTAGCGCTCTGTCAGCTTTTACACAAAGACGCAGTTGCGTTCCGTTAACGTTACAGCATCATTTGACCTAGCTGTCAAAGCGACACCGCGATACAGATTCATATGATCAGTCGCGTCGCAGTTGAAAATCTTTAGCACAATCGGGGCCCAGTGCCCCGATTACGCTAATTTATAACGTCTCCAATACGCAAAATCGAAGAAATCGAAGAAGCGCGTGTGTATACGCGCTTCTTCGATTTCTTCGATTTTGCGATACGGATTGGTCAATACAGCTGACGTCAGCTGTTCGTATCGTATAATATAATCGTATCGCAGAATCGAAAAAGCGCGTCTGAATTGGAGACGTTAAAAATTAGCGTAATCGGGGCCCAGGTCATTTAATCTCCACTGCAGGAGAACGAATGACCCTCTATTTACCAGAGGCAAATGGAGGATTTGGCCTATACCCCCCACGCTGACTAGACGGGTTGAGGAGGCCTGTTCTTCGCATATTTCTTCTTTTCTCTAATCTTACGCCACTTTCATACAAAGCAATATTAGAACACAACATGTACAGCGGATACTTCGCTTCTTATTATACTCACTAACTACCGCAAAAAATTTTATTAGCTCATTACCAGAACATAATTCTTTATTACAGATTATGAAGATAAACTACAATTTGAGTGAACTATGCAATAAGATTTAAAAGAAAGTCATTGACAGTCACCGCCTGATTACTCCGTTACGACATTCTTCCTTTTAATTATTCACGCATCATTAACAGAGCGAGAATATTTTGCGATGTTAACTATGTTACACATTTTAACTTAATTGGAAACGTGATTAAAATTTAATTTAGTTTAAAACTTGACACCTAACTACATATCTCTTGAATCATAGAAATCATTTTAACAGCGGTTTTCTACTAAAGCGGATGAGACGATATGTGTGAAGACGAACAGCATAGCCGGCAGAGACGAGACCTATAATACCGTTCACGTTCAACTCCCACGGGATAGGCAAGTAATATTTTCAGGTATTATAGATAATTATATCATGCATCAATATAAAGTAAATATAGCTGCCAATTGTCTAGGACAACGGAGAAAAAAATGTTTTCTGAAAATCATAAATTATTAAATAATTCCTAAATTACTGCAGCAATAACCATTTATTTTTGCATAAAGGTAGACGTTATAGTGATAGGTAAATTTATTTACAAAATTCTGACTTAATGTAATTTTTTTAGAAAATATGCTTCTAAAACTGTTTTTTTATAAAATCACAAAATCGAATATTTCCTCGAAACTAAACAAATACAACTAATAGTTCCTTCATCAATTTTATACATAATAGTAATATCTAACGATTGAATTAATAAAACAGGGATGTCCGCTTCTAAGCCAAAATAAAACACTGTGCAAGGGTCCTCACTCAGACTGACCTTGCGATATGATGGCGGGCGCGGCGCAGGCGTGCGAGGAGACGACGGCCACGTGGCCCAGCGCGGGCGCCGGCGCGAGCGCGTCCGACGAGCGCGCGCTCACTGCGATGGACTGTTGCAGCGCTGGCGGACCCGATATTATCGTGGTTCCAGAACTCTGCAAGAACATTTTAATAATGTTAAACAAACTATTTAGCGAATGGTAAAGAGGCGATGTAAAGGTTAGACTTGTCTATGACATTAATATCTATGGATATTCGAAAGTACAATATATTTATTTCTAAAATATCAGAGTTAAAATTATAATACAGTAAACTCGCGAATTGACTGACATTGTCTAAAGTCAAGTAGCGGAAGCGGTCTCTCGTCTCGGTCGCTTGTCTCTGTCGCAGCGCGAACCGCTGCCTTTAGGTGTCGGTCCCCTGTCTCTGTCTCGCTCGCGTACTGTCGCTTGCCTAAAGGTGGCGGTTCGCATCGCGACATAGACAGGAGACCGAGACGAAAGACCGCGAACGTTATTTGACTAGGCAGAGACCTGTCTGTCTCTGTCTCGCTTGCGAACTGTCGCTTTTAGTCAAATAACGGTCGCGATCTCCCGTCTCGGTCTCGTGTTTCGGTCTCCTGTCTCTGTCGCGGTGCGAACCGCCATCTTAACGTTAAGTAACGGTCGCGGTCTCGTGTCTCGGTTTCCTGTCTCAGTCGCGGTGCGATCCGCCACCTATAAGATGTCTCAAATGTGCATGTTCATTATCAGATATCGACGATATAACGAGTCTTACAATGTGCGTGGAGCCGGCGGAGCCGATGAGGATGTTGTGGTGATGACTGCGGGCGGCGGGACGCGGCGCGCGCGGCGGCGATGCGTTGGCCGGCTTGCTGCCTGCGCATTTCAAAAATCATCAGAACTTTAAGGCTAAGAACTCATGGCGCGATTTTCACCCGCGCCCGCGGCGTTTGCGGGCCCGCAGCTTCTGTAGAATGCAGATACTTATGTAAAAACTAATGCACAACTCACGACGCGGTTTAAAATCGCGCCGTGAGTTCTTACAATAACCGCGCGAAGGACCGCTCCCATGAGTTTTGAAATAAAACCGCAATTCCACAACCGCCGCGGGTGCGGGTGAAAATCGCGCCATGAGTTCTTAGCCTAAGTGCCACAGACGCCACAGTAAACAATAATAGAAACAATGACGTCAGATTCAGAGGGCATTTGACACAAGTCAATAGATATACTATGTAAACTACCCTCCCAACTCCTTTATGAGCTGTCAAACGCCGAATACGATTCTTCCACAGTTTAGTATCGCAAAATTTTCGCCATATTAATTGACTCGCCATATTATTGTTTTCATAGACACTAAAAATAATCTTAACAGTTCATTGAAGTTTCTAGTGAAATAATAAATTTTGAGAGAAAATTACCTGTGGTAGGTGGACCGTTGACGTTTTGCTGAGAGTTGATTTGCTGTGATGAAGATAGTCTTGTCATGCTCTTGTGAAGGCCGCCCACTGATCCACCTGAAGACAATAAATGACGTATTGTAAACGCAAAGTTTGTATAGATGGATGACTGTTTTGTGAAACTTTCCAATTTTATAGCAAACATCACAATAGCACCTAGGTTGTCAAATAGGTTACTTTACACGGCAAAAGATTGGTTTTAGAGTCAAGCTGACGCACGCTGACCGTCAGCGCTGACAGCCGAAATGTATGAATCGTCGGCAATTACATACATATTGATCTGTCAGCGCCGACGATCAGCGAGCGGTCAGCGCGATTCTAAAACCCGCCAAAAAGTCGCAGACACGTTTATATTACAAAAGCTATGACACACAGATAACGTCACATTTAGCTAATGACTGTGACATCCTAAATAGTTGCAATTTAGCAACTAAAATTACAGTCAGATTGATGTAACAACAATACACATACCAGCCACGTTGAGTCTTGTCATGCTGCGATGCGAGTTAGGCCCGGGGTGCAGGCGGCCCGTACTCCGCGAGTCGCCTAGCTTAGCGCGCCACGTGTACCCGGCCGCCGGGACCGACACGGCCGGGACCAAATATCAAATATGCTGAATATTGTACGTACCAGCCACGTTGAGTCGTGTCATGCTGCGATGCGAGTTAGGCCCGGGGTGACGATTTGTAAGAACTATTTATTAGTCTAAACAAATAAAGAAATTTTGACTTTGACTTTGACCGACGCGGCCGGGACCAAACATCTAAAGTGCTGAATGAACACGTACCAGCCACGTTGAGTCGTGTCATGCTGCGATGCGAGTTAGGCCCGGGGTGCAGGCGGCCCGTACTCCGCGAGTCGCCTAACTTGGCCCGCCGCGTGTAGCCGGCCGCCGGGACCGACGCGGCCGGGACCGACGCGGTCGACGCGACCGACGATGACGTAGCGACCGATGTAGTCGGTGCAGGTGTGGGCGTGGGCCCTCCTAGTTTAACGATGGTGACGCCCCCAGATGTTCTATTGATCTCGCCGTGTGACGGTTCGGTTTTCGGTCGATTGCTGGAATGAAGCACAAATTGAAAACTACACTTATTAATGCATGGTAAATGAGTGTTGAGCCTAGAAGTAAATTGATATACTACCTCGAGACTTAAACGGGCCTAACGAGCCAAATACTGACTTATCAATAGCCCGAAGACAACCGGACCGTTATTTAAAATATTTTTAATCAGGAACAGTTTTATCAGCTAAGTTAAGCAGCGTTGCCTATCAGTGGCTGTAAAACCAGCCTAAAGGCGGAACGAAAGCGTTAATTCTTTGCCTGCTTATATGTAGTCCATGTCAGCCCTTTCATTTTTGTTTTTTCGGTATTCTATAAGCGGCAGAGGAAGACCGCCTAAAAGATGTACAAATGACATCCGGCAACAAGCTGGTATAAACTGGATGCAAGTGGCCAGGTACAGAAGTCGGTGGAAGGTTGAAGAGGAGACCTATATTCGAAGACGAACCCCAAAGGCTGCTATAGATTGGTTCGTTCGTTTCAGCCAAATGACATCCCCCTCTGGACAAAGGCCTCCTCCAAGGTTTTCCACAATGCACGGTCCTACGCTGCCCGCATCCAGGCTCTTCCCGCGACCTTTACCAGATCGTCGGTCCACCTAGTAGGAGGCCTGCCCACGCTACGTCTTCCAGCCCGTGGTCGCCACTCGAGAACTTTTCTGCCCCAACGGCCATCGTCTCTACAAGCTATGTGCCCCGCCCGCATGGATAGATTAGCATACTTCTTCTCTTTTTTCTCTATGTGTACTGACCTGCTGTGGTGTCGCACGGCGGTTAGCACGCGCTCTGTGAAAAGCGCAGGGAAAGCGCTGCACAGAGCTGTCGCTTCCCGCAGCAGCGCCGCCTGCGCGCCTTCTGCGGCTGGCAAGTGTTCTAGCACGAAGTTCAACGCTTCCTGAGCTCGTTCCTGTGATTGACAAGGGAATCTGATGTTAGGATCTAAGGATTATGCGAATTTTAAGGTTATAAATCAGGTGAAAAATTTTAGATGGTAAGTTATAAGATGGTGGGCTGGTTAAACTAGCTAGCTAAGTCAAGAAAGATATTCTGTTAAAATTTTAAAAGCTTTTCAATACAAATGTACAAATGTAAATCTAAACTAATTTGTAACTAAGGTGGAAGAGCGAGGTACTCCCAACACAAGTATCTTACGATTACTTTCTGGGAGACCCCGGTAACTTTATTGTAAATGATTTACAGAAATAAACAATTTTTATTTTTTTTTTATTTTTTTATTTTTTAATGTTTTTCGCGTAGAAATTATAATGACGTCTCCGTAATAGCTCATCACACTTATTTGTAAATGAAGAGAGGAGGCGGCGGGGGTCGCAATGATCGCGGGAGGCTGAAGGGAGGGAGGCAGGGGTCCAGTGGTTTCAGGGGGCTAGAGGGGAATAAGCGGAGGTCGCAGTGGTCGTAGAGTGCAGAAGAGAAGAAGGCTGGAGCCGCAGTGATTGCGAGGGGATGTACATTGGCTGGAGGGGAGGAAGCAGGGGTCCAGTACTGGTAGGGTAAAAAGATTATGAGACATGTAGAGGCTCCTTAAGAGCAAAATGACGATTTGTAAGAACTATTTATTAGTCCAAACAAATAAAGAAATTTTGACTTTGACTTTGAGTAGTCTAGGGGCGCTAAAGGGGAGGAGACGGGGGTCACAGTGGTCGTAGAGTGCTGAAGGGCGAGAATCGCAATGATCGCAAGAGGTTTACGGGGGCTTGGAGGGGAAGAAGCGAGGGTCCAGTGATTGCTGGGGGCTGGAAGGGAGGAGCGGGAGTCGCAGTGATCCCGGAAGATTTGTGGGGGACTAGAGGGGAGAGGGGCAGGGGTCCAGTGGCCCGCGGAGGGCTAGAGGGGAGGAGGCGGTGGTCGCAGTGGTCGTAGAGTGCTGAAGGGAAGAAGGCTGAAATCGCAATGGTCTTGAGTGGTGTGCGGGGGGCTGGAGGGGAAGAAGCGAGGGTCAAGTGATTGCGGGGGGCTGGAAGGGAGAGAGGCGGGAGTCGCAGTGATCTCGGAACATTTGTGGTGGGCTAGAAGGGAGAGGGGTAGGGGTCCAGTGGTCTCGGGGCGCTAAAGGGTAGGAGGCGGGGCTCCAGTCGCGGGGGGTTAGAGGGGCGGGAGCGGGGGTCCCACTGTCGTAAAGTGCTGAAGAAAAGAGGACTGGAGTCGCAGTGGTCGTAGAATGCTGAAGGGAAGAGGGTTTTAGTCGCAGTGATCATAGAATGCTGAAAGGAATAGAGCGGGAGTCGCCGTGATCGCGAAGGGTGTACGGGGGGCTGGAAGGGAGAGGGGCGGGAATCCCATTGATCACGGGAGGTGTGCGGAGGGCCAGAGGGGAGAGGGGCAGGGGTCTAGTGGTCTCGGAGGGCTAGAGGGGAGGAGGCGGGGGTCCCAGTGGTCGTAGAGTGCTGAAGAGAAGAGAGCGGGAGTCGCAGTGATCGCAGGAGGTATGTGGGGAGTCCAAAGGGAAGAGGGCGTGGGTCACAGTGGTCATATGATAGAGTGCTGGAGGGGAAGGGGGCTGGAATCACAGTGGTCGTAGAATGCTGAAGGGAAGAGGGCTTTAGTCGCAGTGATCATAGAATGCTGAAAGGAATAGAGCGGGAGTCGCAGTGATCACGAAGGGTGTACGGGGGGCTGGAGTCTCATTGATCACGGGAGGTGTGCGGAGGGCCAGAGGGGAGAGGGGCGAGGGGTTCAGTGGTCCACGGGGGGCTGGAGGGTAGAAGGCAAGGGTCCAGTGGTCGCGGGGGCCTAGATGGGAAGAGGCGAGGGTCCAGTGATTGCGGGGCGCTAGAGGGGCGAGGGCGGGGGTCACAGTGGTCGTAGAGTGCTGAAGGGCGAGAATCGCAATGATCGCCCTTCAGCATTTATGGAGGACTGGAGAGGAAAAGGCGAGGGTCCAGTGATTGCGGGGGGCTGGAAGGGAGAGAGGCGGGAGTCGCAGTGATCAAGTTTCAATTTGTGGGGGGCTAGAGGGGGGAAGAGGGGCAGGGGTCCAGTAGCCGCGGGGGCTAGAGAAAAGGGAGCGGGTATCGTAGTGGTTTTATGCCCGTTTTTACTATCGATCCCTAATTTTTATGTGACCTCTATGGTAACATAACAGGAGGCATTAGTGTTGAAGGGAAGAGGGCGGGAGTCGCAGTGATCGCGGGGTTGTACGGGGAGGTTTGGAGGGGGCTAAAGTCTGGTCGCCGAGCACGTAGAATTTTGTCCAATGACCCCCAGCTACCTATCCTTATCGCTCGCACGCAATTATATTGCTGTCGCGACTGTGCAAAGGGCGGCAGTAGTGAGTGTGCAAGCGTGACATTGTTAGGGTCATTGTACAAAATTCTACGTGCTCGGTGACCAGACTATACAGGGTGGAAACGATAAGTGATCTCACTCGATTATTTCTAAACTATACAAGATATCAAAAAACTTATTACTGATCCTGAAAGTACTTCATGAGCTCTATCAAACGGTACCAATAATAGGTTAAAGAATAAACTGGATCTAGCCGAAAATTCAATGTTTCCGGCTTCCATACATTTGTTACAGCCTCATAATATTAAAAACAACCAAAGATATCGTAAAACTGGTTACTGATTCTAAAAGTGCTTCACGAGCTCTATCCAACAGTATTAATATTAAGTTCCAGAATAAACTGGATCTATCTAAAAAATCAATGTTTCCATTTCATACATTTAGTACTGTCACAGATATGGCACTCATCTCTTGATAATATTATACCAAATTTTATAGCAAATAAAGCCTAAAACTAATATTTTCCATAAATAATTTTAAATAAGAATGCAATTTACGAGTTTATTTTAAGTTTAAAAAAAATTACACTTCTAATAAATTGAGTGGTTGGCATACATTTAGTATGGAAGCTGGAAACATTGAATTTTCGGATAGATCACGTTTATTCTGTAACCTGTTATTGGTAACATTTGAAAGAGCTCGCGAAGCACTTTCAGGATCAATAACCAGTTTTTCGATATCTGGTACAGTTTAGAAATAATCGAGTGAGATCACTTATCGTTTCCACCCTGTAGAGGGGAGGGCGGGGGTCACAGTGTGCTGGAGGGTCGGGGCGGGGGTCACAGTGTGCTGGAGGGTCGGGGCGGGGGTCACAGTGTGCTGGAGGGTCGGGGCGGGGGTCACAGTGTGCTGGAGGGTCGGGGCGGGGGTCACAGTGTGCTGGAGGGTCGGGGCGGGGGTCACAGTGTGCTGGAGGGTCGGGGCGGGGGTCACAGTGTGCTGGAGGGTCGGGGCGGGGGTCACAGTGTGCTGGAGGGTCGGGGCGGGGGTCACAGTGTGCTGGAGGGTCGGGGCGGGGGTCACAGTGTGCTGGAGGGTCGGGGCGGGGGTCACAGTGTGCTGGAGGGTCGGGGCGGGGGTCACAGTGTGCTGGAGGGTCGGGGCGGGGGTCACAGTGTGCTGGAGGGTCGGGGCGGGGGTCACAGTGTGCTGGAGGGTCGGGGCGGGGGTCACAGTGTGCTGGAGGGTCGGGGCGGGGGTCACAGTGTGCTGGAGGGTCGGGGCGGGGGTCACAGTGTGCTGGAGGGTCGGGGCGGGGGTCACAGTGTGCTGGAGGGTCGGGGCGGGGGTCACAGTGTGCTGGAGGGTCGGGGCGGGGGTCACAGTGTGCTGGAGGGTCGGGGCGGGGGTCACAGTGTGCTGGAGGGTCGGGGCGGGGGTCACAGTGTGCTGGAGGGTCGGGGCGGGGGTCACAGTGTGCTGGGTGGGGGTCACGGGGCGTGTGCGCACCCTGTCGGTGTACCCGGGGTGCGCGAGCGCGGCGGCCACGAGCGCGAGCGCGCGCGGCGTCGCGTGCGGCGGCCGCGCGGCGCGCTGGATGCACGCCGTATGCTCGGCCACGAGCGATGGCCGCCGACGACTGACGCACACTATCACCTACAAAAAAAAGGGAATTTTTCATTTAGGGCGTCTTCAAATTAGAGTCATGAGGAAGCGCTGCAGTGGCGCCACTGTGACCCGTTTGCCGCATCATCACGTTTTGTTCCCGCCTGACCAGTCTCACGAGCCCCACGTCTCGGCGCGGTGCCCCCTCGCACGCCTTACTAACGTATGACGGTGGGAGGCAAGGTAGCTCATACCGCGGCCCGCGCCGCACCACTACTAGTTTTCATACAATGAGGGTTTTCGCGTTTAAAAAATGCCTGTGGTTATTTTTGACATGATATTGACAGATATGTCAAAATCCACCAATCATGCAGCATTTGGACCTCGCGTCTAGGTATTGCCATCTGGCGGATTTTTCAATCGCGAAAACCCTCATTACGAGAAGTTCAGTTGCAGCGCCACTACCGTGACAAACTCAAATGATAGTAACGTCACTGCAGCGCTTCCTCGCGCCTTTAATTTGAAGCGCATTTATATACTTTAGATGCACTTCTCTCACTGTATATCATAATGGTCCTTCGAGCCGGATATCAACATATCAATAGCCCCTCTAATTTCAAGGTTGATTAGACTTCAGAAAATAGACTTTGAAAGGAGAGTTAAACAATATTTGCTCCAATAATTTTGCATAATTTGAACAGATTGCTAATAAAATAAGAATCTTACTTGCAAAATATCAACACACATGCACCCCGGATCGTCCTGGGCCGCAGTATTCGGACACAGATACGACAGCAACTGCGGTACACAAGTCCTAAGCGCCTCGGGCCGGCGCATAGCGACAAGCTCGAACAGCGCGAACAGAGAGTTCTTCTCCACCTGCTCGGCGTGAGGAAGCAGCGATACCAGCGCCGTGGCGTGACCCTCAAGCGGGGAGGGACACACCTCGTACAGGTTGGTCAGGATTCGGCAGAGAGGGTAGTTGCCTGTTGGTAATGAGATAGAAATTTTAATAACGATTGAATGAGGTACTGTTTCATCTTAACTGACAGTCAAATAATTTGTGACAATATTTCTGTTGGATGTTAAAGGGTAGTACTACCCAACATTAAGGCTTGGTATTTCTTCTAAAGTAGGTATTTCGCGCTGTCAAAATCTGCGCGCGCAATTCTTCGCCGAAAACAGCGCGTCAAAGAGCTCCCGCCACAATTTCCAGCTACACAGTATAGAAATACGCAGTTGGTTAGGTTAGGTTGACTTCCTTCCCTTCAAGCGTCACACTCACAACACTTTCTAATAGAAATCATATCCAAGTGATACAAATTAAAACACCTTTCAGACTTTTTGGGAATATATTCTAGAATCGAATAAATATAAAATATAACTGCAGAAGTAAACACTGTTCAAAGTGGCCGTGGCGTCGCCCGACCTTCTGGAAGTTCTGCGCCGGCTTAAAGAATTTCAAGATTACGTCACCCGACCTATCGGTAGGCCCTTGGGAGCTTGAGCGATTGGAATTTTTTTTTATGATAAGTTACTCTTAGTAGCGATTATTTAGAGCTTGGATAATAAATTTAATTATAGTTGTTGCAATTCACGAAGCTTTGCATGTGGTTAATAACATTAATCAGTATAGGTACGCATCAATTTTGTTCAGTCTCTTTGTTTATTAATAAATAAAAATATCATACTAAAATTGCAGAAACATATTTGTTTGTATTGGTCTGGGTGTTTTCTTTCTATAATATGTATGACGTATGTACGGGGTTCTGTACCTATCGAAAATTGCTATAAGCATCACACGCGGTTACCTGCGTACCTCTGTGCACTCATGGGAGTTTAAGCAGAGGTCCCTAGAGTTTGACTTTGAGCTTTGTTTATAGTCATTACGAAGCAGACTGATGGGAAACTGCACTGTCTTGAATTCGAAAGGGTAATTTGACGGTGTTTGGGGAATTCTAGGAATAAATACAGAGTCTCCTCATTGAGATTGAGACATTTCAATTTGAGATTTCACTTGACATTGAACACAATCTGAAATGGAGTTTTCAAACACTTGTAAAAATAAAAAGTAATTAAATCAAAGGCACTAAGTAGTATTGATATCAACTTCGAAGAAAATGACTGCCAAAATTACTTTCTACCCGTTCCACACGTCTTTCATGAATTATATTAAGGTATTGTTAAACTAAATTTCAAGTAGATTGAACCAAGGAATCACTTTGTCCCATACAAACTTTGCCCCCTTTTTTCACCCCCTTCATTTCATGACCCCATTTCGGAAAATCTTTTCTTATGAGATGCCTACGTCATAAAAAGAACACACCTTCCAACTTTCAGGTCTCTACGATATCCGTCAGTCATTTAGGACAAAGCATTTTTATTAGTTGTTCAAAACTCTATCGTTCCAGGTATGTCATTGACAGGAGGGCGCTACTATCTTAATGGGTTATTCATTAGTCCACTTGACATTTCAGAATCGTTTGACTTTAGATACCTAAGCGATTTGATATTCGGAGTCTTTTAATGAAATCAAGTTCTGAAATAACTTGAGGTGTTGTACCCGATCAAGCTTTTCATTGCAGGACAGTTAAATAGTTTTATTATTAGTTTCTTCTCTAAGTCTTAATTTGTCAGAGTAGGTAAAGGCTCCATGAGAGCAAAATTTAGCTTTATAATAGTTTTTAATTTTTTTCTTGAAATATTTGACGCCTTGTAATCTCTTGTAATCTCTCGTTAATATAGGTCCACACAAATAAAGAATGTTTGACTTCGACTTTAATAATTATGCTCTTACATAATTATAAATAAACTAGCTTTCCGCCCGCCGCTTCGCCCGCGTGGAATTTTTTGGTTTTTATATAACTTATTACACTCAGATATAATGTGGCTTTCTATTGGTGAAAGATTTTTTAAAATCAGTTCAGTAGATCCCGAGATTACCCCTTACAATTTAACAAATATACAAACACACAAACTTTACCTCTTTATAATATTAGATTATAGATAGGTAATTTGAAACCCTATTTTGTTTTATTCTTTTTTTTATTTTAAATATTTCACGATCCAAACTAATATTTACTGTAAGTAAATGCTAAATAGTAAATATTAGTTTGGATTGTGAAATATCCTACTAATATTATAAAGGCGAAAGTTTGGATGTCTGGATGTCATGATGTCTGGATGTTTGTTACTCTTTCACGCAAAAACTACTGAACGGATTTTGTTGAAACTTTACAGTATTATTGTTTATAACCCAGATTAACATTATGACGATATGTGGCAAATAAATTTCAATAAATAAATAAGACGTGTCTAAAAGCGCCATCTATCGTCATTGGTTAAAATCTACAGCACTGGACAAACTACGGTATGACGTTCGTAAATATTCATTCGGGGGAAACCGTGAAACGCCATCTATCAACATGGGTAAAATGAGGTAAAACATCATATCTAACGGGGGTAAAACGAGGTCCACGCGAACGAAGTCGCGGGCGGCCGCTAGTTTATAATAGGTAGCTTTCCCTCCGCAACCTTATTGGTATTCCATGTATGTGTCTTTTAACTGAGTTCTGTTAAACATTTCATGTAAAATTTGTCCAATTATAACTCTATTTACATCTGCATCTGTAAGCAAGGATTCATGTTCTCCAGCCCAGATGCCGAGTAAACAGAATCGTCTTTCAGTGACGTGCAGCTGCCCCTATATTTGACCCACTGACCTAATTTTTTATTATTTATTTGTGTCAGTGTGCTCTTCTAAAGAGTGAAGACGATTGTATGTAGGTACTATTAAAATGTAATTTTAACTCATTGGTTTTGTCTCATATTTGAGGAATGTATCATGAGTAGAGTCTTAGATTGCACAGGCGCTGCCTTCGGAGACTGGTCAAGGAAAGATATACCTGACATAAAATATATGTATCAAAACGCAACAATTAACCTAGAAATTAGCACGGCACTAAAGAAATATATTCAAAACTGCCACGCGGTCTCGTGCTAGATGGGCGTCTTAAAGGCCACCTTCTATCAACGGGAGCGCGTGGTAAGTAACTTGCTTCTGAATGTATGTAACTTCCTACTTTATTATATTTTTTTATATTTTTAAGCCGGCAGACAGTGGTGACTGAGTTTGTTACGGCGCTTCTTCTCAGCACTTGCCAAATGTTTGTCTCGAAGCGCTGGTAGGGCAAAAAAAGAATGAGACATGTATAGGCTCCTTAAGAGCATTTGACGATTTGCAAGAACTAATTTAATTAGTCTAAACAAATAAAGATAATTTTGATTTTGATTTTGCTTAAAAGGATGCCAACGATTTAAAGGATGATGGGCACAAATGTATGGAAAGTGGTACCCGCTCCAATAGCCATAACCAATATACAGGGTGTTTGGCGCATCGTGTGCCAAAATTATTTGGCGGATAGAATGGGTCATTTCCTATATTTTCACCCCCCATAACACGTTCCATGTCAGGCGGCTACTTTCATATTAAGTTTTTTAGTAATTTCACCAAAATACCCAAATCGCATCATTTAATTTCGATTTAAAAAAAAACTACTAAGCGTAGCCTCAAAGTAAATATTTTGTTTTGACGTGCATTGATGTAGGGTTGCATCAAATCTAAATGTACTGGCAAATATCATCTAGTTTTTTTTNCCTTGTAATCTCTTGTAATCTCTCTTTAATATAGGTCCACACAAACAAAGAATGTTTGACTTCGACTTTAATAATTATGCTCTTACATAATTATAAATAAACTAGCTTTCCGCCCGCCGCTTCGCCTTCGTGGAATTTTTTGGTTTTTATACAGGGTGGAAACGATAAGTGATCTCACTCGATTATTTCTAAACTATACAAGATATCCAAAAACTGCTTACTGATCCTAAAAGTGCTTCATGAGCTCTATCCAACGGTACCAATAATAGGTTACATTATAAAATGGATCTATCTGAAAATTCAATGTTTCCAGCCTCCATACATTTAGTAAAACCTCATAATATTAAAAACTATACAAGATATCCAAAAACTGGTAACTGATCCTGAAAGTGCTTCACGAGCTCTATCTAATGGTACCAATAATAAGTTATAAAATAAACTGGATCTATTCGAAAATTCAATGTTTTCAGCTTCCATACATTTAATACTGCCACAATCATAGCACTCATGTCTTGATAATTTTATAGCAAGTAAAGCCTAAAACCAATGTTTTCCGTGAATAATTTTAAATAAGAATGCAATTCACGAATTAATTTTAAGTGTTTATTATTTGAAATAAAAAAATTAACACTTCTAATATTATGTAACTGGCATAGTGGCATACATTTAGTATGGAGGCTGAAAACATTGAATTTTCGGATAGATCCACTTAATTCTGCAACCTATTACTGATATCGTTTGAAAGAGCTCGTAAAGCACTTTAAGAATCAGTAATCAGTTTTTCGATATCTTGTATAGTTTAGAAATAATCGAGTGAGATCAGTTAACGTTTCCACCCTGTATAACCTATTACACTCAGATATAATGTGGCTTTCTATTGGTGAAAGATTTTTTAAAATCAGTTCAGTAGATCCCGAGATTACCCCTTACAATTTAACAAATATACAAACACACAAACTTTACCTCTTTATAATATAGATTATAGATAGGTAATTTGAAACCCTATATTGTTTTATTCTTTTTTTTATTTTAAATATTTCACGATCCAAACTAATATTTACTGTAAGTAAATGCTTAATAGTAAATATTAGTTTGGATTGTGAAATATCCTACTAATATTATAAAGGCGAAAGTTTGGATGTCTGGATGTCATGATGTCTGGATGTTTGTTACTCTTTCACGCAAAAACTACTGAACGGATTTTGTTGAAACTTTACAGTATTATTGTTTATAACCCAGATTAACATTATGACGATATGTGGCAAATTTTCAATAAATAAATAAGACGTGTCTAAAAGCGCCATCTATCGTCATTGGTTAAAATCTACAGCACTGGACAAACTACGGTATGACGTTCGTAAATATTCATTCGGGGGAAACCGTGAAACGCCATCTATCAACATGGGTAAAATGAGGTAAAACATCATATCTAACGGGGGTAAAACGAGGTCCACGCGAACGAAGTCGCGGGCGGCCGCTAGTTTATAATAGGTAGCTTTCCCTCCGCAACCTTATTGGTATTCCATGTATGTGTCTTTTAACTGAGTTCTGTTAAATTATTTATTTGTGTCAGTGTGCTCTTCTAAAGAGTGAAGACGATTGTATGTAGGTACTATTAAAATGTAATTTTAACTCATTGGTTTTGTCTCATATTTGAGGAATGTATCATGAGTAGAGTCTTAGCTTGCACAGGCGCTGCCTTCGGAGACTGGTCAAGGAAAGATATACCTGACATAAAATATATGTATCAAAACGCAACAATTAACCTAGAAATTAGCACGGCACTAAAGAAATATATATATTCAAAACTGCCACGCGGTCTCGTGCTAGATGGGCGTCTTAAAGGCCACCTTCTATCAACGGGAGCGCGTGGTAAGTAACTTGCTTCTGAATGTATGTAACTTCCTACTTTTTTTATATTTTTTTATATTTTTAAACCGGCAGACAGTGGTGACTGAGTTTGTTACGGCGCTTCTTCTCAGCACTTGCCAAATGTTTGTCTCGAAGCGCTGGTAGGGCAAAAAAAGAATGAGACATGTATAGGCTCCTTAAGAGCATTTGACGATTTGCAAGAACTAATTTAATTAGTCTAAACAAATAAAGATAATTTTGATTTTGATTTTGCTTAAAAGGATGCCAACGATTTAAATTTCAATAGGTAGACAAAATTCAGAATTCTTAATTATCAAAAATTTTAGCTTTCTCCAGTAACACTGGTATTATTATACTGTGACTCATCAAAGTCATCATTGTCAAAAATATTGACAAATCGAGAACTGTCACGGCCAAAAAACTGGCACCTATTTCCTTATAAAAATTACAGTCATGACTTACTTTCACTTCCCAAACTCTCCCTTAGGGAGTCCTGGGAAAGTCAATGGACTGACAGCAGTCAAACTAAAGCGAAACACTATAGGAATATTCAACCACATGTTCCTAACAAGCCGTGGTTTTTCAGACTGAAGCTGGATAAGGCAGGGACTAGTAGCCTGATTCGTATGCGACTGGGTCATGTTTGTCTACCCTTTCATTTGGCTAGATTAAAGATTATAAACAACGACAAATGTGACTGTGGAGATGAAGTGGGTGACTTAAACCATTTAATATTTTCATGCCCGAAATATGACCGCTCCTCCTTTATTTCATCCTTACTTACCCTCCGTGTCCCTTTTCCTACTTGCATTAATTCTCTTTTATATACGAACGACCTATCTATTTATAAATGTATCTCTATTTATTTGTCTAATAATAATATAAAGGTTTAGTTTTTGATATTTCAATGTTCATTGCTGTTGATTCCTATATTCCTATTATTATTTCTTCCTACCAGTTCCTACCTATTCTGATCCTAGCCCTAAATTCCGAAATTCCGCTTTTTTACTGATATCCGTTTCCCTACCTTGACATTGGCAAATGCGCACGCCGCGCGAGCCATAAAAAAAAAAAAAAAAAAAAAAAAAAAAACTGGCACGCGTCCGTCCTCCGCAGTGATGCCATA
>NW_021135903.1:0-606 GCF_004193835.3 Ostrinia furnacalis | reverse complement strand
ACGTCACCGTCACCGTATTTAGAGGGGAGAGGGGTAAAATTTTTGGTGTTTGTTTTAAACTAGATTTTTCGACTGCCAGCTTTAGTATATTTTTTGAACCAAAAAACAATATGGCGGAACTTTTTGAAACAGCAACTTTTTTATTTATTTATTTATTTATTAAGGTACAGCAACAGATTGCAAATCATGGCTTAAAAATAAAATACATTGAACAAAGATCAACAATTAATTTGCACTCCGATTGTAGCTGAACACAACATTCGTTTTAGTCTAGCTTTGATTTAAGTGATACAGTAATAAATTCTAATAAATACATGCATGTTAGTTTACAATTTGCACCTACACAATTTAAGAAAAGATGCACGAGAAAGTGAGAAAACATCTAGATCCTTGCTAATTTCATTGTAAGCTCTACACATTCGGAACACTGGATTGTTGTACTTACATATAAATATACTAACATGAATTATTAAGAAACCAAAAACCTTACAATAAATTCTAATTTACGAATTATATAAATCTGAATTTCAATCTGTCAGTTAATATGGCGGCTATGCAATGTTTTGTGTGTGTAGTGTTTAACAAGTTAAATAGTGAACCAATTCC
>NW_021135901.1:0-529 GCF_004193835.3 Ostrinia furnacalis | reverse complement strand
TATTTCTCTTCGACAAATACATTAACACATCGTGAACCACTTTTCTTTCACGACTATAAAAACATTTTAGCAATTTAATTCACAAAATCAATTGCAAACATTTAAAATAAAGTTTGTTTACACTTTGACAACAATAGACTGACATGCAAGGTGACATGTCAATGAAGTTTTCAGTTACTGTTGCCATTAAAAGAAATTAGTACCATTAGTTTTCCGCAACATGGCGAGGGTTTTTATGTTCCTGGTCAGGCTATAATACAATCACAATTTTAAGGTCTAGAGGCATTTGAATCAAATAGGCCTTATTCCGTGTAGGTGATTTAATAAAGCCAAAATCAGTGGTTTCGTAATTTGCTTATTTTGAATAGATTTAGTTAAAAATTGTGTTATTTTTTGTAATGTTGCTAAAATTAAAGGATGGAAGAAGTTAATTAACCTTGATTTTGTTGATTAGCGTTAATATTTATTGAAATATAAGCATTTAAAGTTAGGTAGGCCTTATTTGTATCAAGTACCTTATAACGGCTAA